>NC_077232.1:126234840-126305241 GCF_027887165.1 Monodelphis domestica | reverse complement strand
ACAGATCTTCCTGGACCAGTGACTCAAAAAAAATCCTAACTGTGGGGATCTTTGGCCACTACTTGCTACAGAGTGTAAAAATGATCCTTGATTTCCTTTTAAATAAAACAACCTAAATATAAATATTAAATAGCTCACTTGCAGTGAAAAGTTGACTTTCCTGGTTATGCAGTAAAGAAGTTTCTGGGGAAGGACTTTTGACAAATGTAATTAAATGCCCTCTTTTTTTTTGTTCCATTCCCAAGATACAATCCAGACCCTTTCTGCCAAAGATACTTCTGGTACTCGGATGATATTTACCATTCAAAAATAATTCCCTTACTTCTAAGGTAAACCTCTCCAGCTGCAATTTCCTCTTATACTTGCTTGTTAGGTATGGATGACAGCTGTTTAAAATCTTTATTAAGACCCTGCCTGCACTTAGAACCAAGTTTTATCTTCCCTACAGAAAAATCATAATTGTTTCTTTAAGTTTTCCTATTTTTCTAGCCTTCTGGTAATTTTTTGTTACTCCTCTAGGGAATAACCTCCAAATACTCTTTCAATTTTTTTTTTTTAGCTTAGAAAGGGGAAATAACATTTTAATATTAGCAAGATTAATGTAGGATAGATTAAGAAAATTGCTTTCTGCAATTGTATTATTATTTTTAATATATCACATTTGGACAATCTGCTAACTTCCGTTCTATTTATGACCTTGTCTTCATTGTCAGATTTTTTTTTCTTGCTGGGTTGTTGATATCGAAGAATATCTAATCCAGACTGGAGTAACTCTATCTATCTATCTATCTATCTATCTATCTATCTATCTATCTATCTATCTATCTATCTATCTTTTTATTTATTTTTTTAATTGATTAAACTTAGATGAAGTGATAAGAAATAAAAGCCTATAGGTAGAGTTTTCAAGCTAACAGAAGACTTTTGAAGCCTGGACTTGGGAACTTGGGCTTTGTTTTCCTTGAAAAAGTGGATATAAACAAGGGCAAAAAGAAATATCACTGAAGTGCTGTTGGCCAAATGTCCACTGGAATACCATCAGAATCCTTACTCCCTGGGGGCAGGTAGGTGGTTCAGTAGATTGAGCGCCAGACCTAGAGCCAGCAAGTCTCAGATTCTAATGTGACTGTAGATATTTCCTAGTTGGGTGTCCCTGAACAAATCTCTTATCCCTCATGACCCATGCCTTACTGCTCTTCTGCCTTGGAACCAATGCACCATATTGATTCTAAGACAGAAGGAAGGATTTAAAAAAAAAAAAAGAGAGAAAGAGAGAATCCTTACTCCTAAGGTTTATCTGTATTATATTAGGTTCCTGTTGACCACCTAGTATGTTATTATAGAGGATAAAGAGATAAGAGTTTCTGCTTGAAATCTAGGTGGAAACAGGTAACACCTATACAAATATAAATAAATATATGATACATATACACATAACTACACTCTAAGTCAATGTGTGATGTGTTTATCATGTGGGGACAACACATTGTAGAAATTGGGATGGATTAGTGCCTCAAGTCAGTTGAGTCCTAGCATTTCCAAGCTGGGCCAGGCACCTTAAGTCAGTGCTGTGGGGCTCATGGATTGCTTATATTCAGGAGTTCTGACCTGCAAGAGGGTTCGAACCACTTGGGTGACTCAATAAAGAGAGTCCTTGAGATTGGAGGGCCAGCAGGTCGCTTAAGGAGGCACAAACTTACCCAGGTTGAGAAAATGGAACAAGGTAAAGCTTCCACTCTGAGCAGTGTGAAATTGGAATTGGTTACCCTAAAAAACTCCAATTCCCAGGAGTCCACTCACTTCCTGTCTTACGTGCTGACATAGAACAGGAGACCAGTTGGGTAGAGTATCGTGTCCAGTCCTCTTTTCCTTCCTGTCGGCGGCTTTGGCGGAGCAGGCATTTTGAGCAGGTAGAAAACACTTAGTCACATGGTTCTGTTTTGTCAGATAATAAACTTGAAACATGAATACTTGAAGTATTGAAACATTAATTTAATTCTTACATCAGTATTGGGTTGGGTCTGTCAATGGCCATTACACTTCTGGTCTGGGAAAAATAGGGAAACCTGAGACTCCAATAAAACCCCAAACCCAAGACAATTTATTAGGCGTGTGACTAATGGGTAATGAACGTAACCTCTCAGAGACTCATTTTTCTAATTTGTCAAACCTTAGATAATGACCTCCCTTGGTTGCTGGGTGGAATGGATGAGAGAAGACTCACACCTAGATGACTTGGTAAACCTTTGAGCACTCTATAAATGTCAGCCATCATTATGATGTGAGTGGTACAAAACATGAGGGGAGAGGTTACTTCTTCCTGGAGTGATCCATGCATTCATTCAATTCCTTCATTCATTGAATGCCTACCATGTACTATAGGCACGATCAAGGAATCCTTCATGGAAGAGGGGGCTATTTGAGCCAGGTTTTTTTGATAGGGATTGGATAGGTAAGGGTTGGTCTACTCTTACGTGCTTTTCCCTCAAACCTTTGGGTTACTATCTACAGAGCATTGTGTAATTTTGTATATTGGCTGATTATTTAATTTTCAGTGATGTCTCTCTTCTGGCTGTTGAAGTTAGGGCCCCCGAGCTAGGGTATTATTTCCAGAGTCTGCCTCCTCCCCACTTTCAAAAAGAGGGGACATGATGTTCTTTGTTCCCAGGAGGCCCACCATTTATTTCTTCCCTCCCTGAATTTTCAAAAGCAATATTGGATGATACTGCAGGAGCATTAGTCAGTTCCTTAAGTCCTTGTAGATCTGAAGCAGGGAACATGAAAAAGTCTGTTTTGCAAGGTGTCCTCCCTTGAACATGAGACTTCTTATTGGCTCCCATTTCTCTCTATTTGAATATGAACAAATACTTGTGGGCACTCTAACTAGCAGAAAACATGAGACCAGGCTTATCTTGTAGTGCTGGGTTTTGCATCATGTTCAGGGGTGTGGTGTTACTTTAGAAGGCAAGCTAAATAATTACTTGTTTAGAGATTGGGCAAACTGTAGATTTGCCCTTGTCTTTCTTTAATTCCAGTTGGGAACCATTCCAGCAGAGATGGGCAGTTTAATTTGACGGTGAACTGTAGAAAAAGAAGTGAGTTTTAGTAATCACTGAATTAAATATGAATCAATAGTGTTGTGATTGAAAAACTCATTGTGGGGAGGCTTCATGAAGAAAGGTAGAGTCCCAAACTAGGGAAGGGAAGAGTATTCTTGTCCTTCTTGGGCCCATCTGGAGAATTAGTTTCCTGCGCCATGTTTGGGCAGAGGAAGGCAACTCAGATGGAGAGGAGACTGGAAGCCACATGAGCCAAAGGGGATAGGAAGGGGGTGGGTGGTTAGTTTGGAAAAAGAAAGGACTCATTGAGAAGTGGAGGTGGGAGGCAGACACCACAAACAGCCTTTGAGCATTTAAAGGATCATGTTGGGGAGGAACTGGATTTGTTTTACTTAGCTAAGAAGAAGAATACTAGTAGTAATGGTGGAAGATACAGAGAAAATTTCAGCTGTTCCAAGGAAAAACTTCTCAGCAATTAAAATGATCCAAAAGTCATGCTGCCCTCAGGAAATAGTAATTTTCCCCATCCCTGTGTGGTCTTCAAGCAAAAGACCTCCATTCTTTCCCCCTTTCCAATTTCATCCTTTTAATCTCTGCCAGAATATTAGCTCCCACACATATGAAGGCAGGAAATAGGCATTTATAAAAGTATCTACTATGCACCAGGCATTGTGCTAAGCTCTTTACAAATGTCCTCACAACCACCCCCATGGGATAGGATGCTGTTATTAAACCCCACTTTACAGTTGAGAAGACTGAGGCAGACAGAGGTTAAATGATAGGCTCAGGATCACACAGCTAATAAGTGTCTAAGGCTGGTTTTGTGAACTTAGTTTTGTCCTGCCTCCAGACACTGCACTGCCTCTGCTTAAAAATCTTCAGTGGTTCCAAAATACCAAATATATTCCAAACTCCCTTGTCTGGCATTCAAAGCCCTCAAAAGTATGGCATCAGCTGATAATTTCCAGTCATATCTCATCTTTACCCCCTCTCCAGGCAGTCTATAATACAATAAAACAAGATAATAATAATAATTAACATTTATATAGTTCTTACTCTTTACCAGGCACTGGGCTAAGCACTTTACAATTATGATCTTGTTTGATATTCACAACCACCCTGGGAGACAGGTGCTGCTATTATCCTCATTTTACAGATGAGGAAAACTAAGCCAGACCAGAGGTTAAGTGAGGATCACTCAGCAAGTGAGTGCTGAGGTCAAATTTGAACTCAGGCTTTCCCTGAATTCAGACCAGAATCTCTCTCTCACTGCTTCCAACATGCCCTGTGATTCTCCCACCTCTATGCCCTCAATTCACAGGGTTATATCTACATGGAACATCTTTTCTTCCCTTTCTTTGACTAGTGAATGCACATGAATCCATTGAAGTCTAAATTAAGTCCTATTTTTTTACAAGGAAGTTATTTCTCCCTCACATTTCACACAGCACTTTTTTGGGGGGGAAATTTCCTCTATGGCACATTTCACACAATGTTGTATATTGTAGTAATATGTTTATACTAGGTGATGCTACAGGTAGTGGACCAGGACTGGAGTCAGGAAGACCTGATTATAGATATGGCGCCCAGCACTCCCTGGCTGTGGGACCCTGGCCACATCCCTTAACCTCTGTTTTCCTGTTTCCTTGACTGTAAAAATGGGGATAATAATAGCATCTGCCTCACAGGGCTCAAATGAGATCAGATTTGCAAAGTGCTTAGCTCAGACCTTGCCCTATAGTAAATGCTACATCGATATGAGCTATTATTATTTTTATGAACAATGTGGAATATTTTGCAGCATAAGAAATTATAAAACAGATAGATTCATAGACCACCTGGGAGGATTTCTATTAACTGATATAGGGGAAACTGAAGAGAACCAGGAAAAAAATCTATACTCTTACAATACCCTAAAGACGTACAATTTTGAAAAACTTAAGGACATTTATGAACATAGTGACCAACTGTGGTTACAGGGTATTAAAAATGAAGCATGGTAACCACCTTGTGATAGAGAGAATGTTGACTCAGAGTGCAAAAGGAGACTTTTTTTGGGACATAACCAATGTGGAAATTTGTTTTACCTGATTATGTATATTTATTTATAGGAGTTTTCTTCCTTCCTTCCCTTCCTTTCCCTCCCTTCCTTCCTCCTTCCTTCCTTCCTTCCTTCCTTCCTTCCTTCCTTCCTTCCTTCCTTCCTTTCCTTCCTTCCTTCCTTCCTTCCTTCCTTCCTTCCTTCCTTCCTTCCTTCCTTCCTTCCTTCCTTCCCTCCCTTTCTCCCTCCCTGCCTCTTTCTTTCTTTCCTTTCTTTCTTTCTTTCTTTCTTTCTTTCTCTTTCTTTCTTTCTTTCTTTTCTTTCTTTCTTTCTTTCTTTCTTTCTTTCTTTCTCCTTTCTTTTCTTCCTTCCTTCCTCCTTCCTTCTCCTCCTTCCTTCCTTCCTTCCTTCCTTCCTTCTCTTCCTTCCTTCCTTCCTTCCTTCCTTCCTTCCTTCCTTCCTTCCTTCCTTCCTTCCTTCCTTCCTTCCTTCCTTCCTCCCTCCCTCCTCCTCCCTCCTCTCTCTTCTTTCTTCTCTTCTCTTTCTTCTTTCTTTCTTTCTTTCTTCTTTCTTTCTTTCTTTCTTTCTTTCTTTCTTTCTTTCTTTCTTTCTTTCTTTCTTTCTTTCTTTCTTTCTTTCTTTCTTCTTTCTTTCTTTCTTTCTTTCTTTCTTTCTTTCTTTCTTTCTTTCTTTCTTTCTTTCTTTTCTTTCTTTCCCCCCAGCTGCTATTGAATCTTAGCACTTATGTGTCTTTGGAAAAGTGATTCTCAGGACTTCATCTTCTTTAGCAGTGAGGTGAACCTGTACAAGTAGATGATCTTTTAGGATCCCTCATGTTTTAAATCTATAATCCTATGATGAAATATGCATTTTATTTCGTATCTGTATTAGAAGGGATAGATGTATTCTGGGATAATCATTTCATTGTCAATCAATATCTATCAAAAGTATCCTGATATAGATACATAGTTGTCCTTTGTCTTCAAAAGAAATCATAGATTAGCAGCTGGAAGGAACCTCCAAGGCTATCCAATGTAATGCCTTCATTTTGTCAATTAGGACAGGTGGTGTGGACAGGCTAAGTGACTAGCTACACAGATATTAAATGGCAAACCTGGAATTCATCTAGTCCTCTGACCCTAAAGTCCATGCTCTTTTTTCTTTGTGCTATTTGGAATCATGTGCAAATGATGGCAGATTATTCTTTCCCTTCAAATATTTAAAATAGATCTTTTAAACACCATATTTCTATTGTCCTCAAAGAGAAACAAAATGTTATACTGTTCATGTTATTAATCACAATCTGTGAAGGACTGAAGAAACCCCTCAGTAACCAGTGGTCCTGTCTTCTTGTCTTCATTTCCCCAATTGGGAACATTTATCTGACCACAAACAGTGCTTATGGTACATTGTTGATGATGCTGGTTCTATAAAACCTGGATTCTGAGTAGCCAGTCTTATTTTGTAAAACAAACTAGTTCAGAGAAGGAGTAAACATATATAGCAAAAGCAAAGGTCCTAGAGAATCTCCTTTCTTACTAGAATTTATTTACAGGCTTCTCAGCCCTTCTCTCCCCTCCCCACACATAGAAGGAAAATAGATATGTATATATAGTTATGTCATTTGTGTTCTCATTTTTCAGTACATTTTCTGGAGGTGAACATTCACAAGTTATTCTTCAGACACTGAATCTGTGGCTATATATAATGTTCTTTTGGTTCTACTCATTTCACTCTTCATTATCTCATGTAGTTCTTTCCAAAATTTTAAAATTAATCTGCTCATCATTTCTTGTGATGTAGTAGTATTCTATCACAACCATCTGCCATAATTTGTTTAGTCATTCCCCAACTGATGGACATTCCCTCCATTTCCAGTTTTTTGCCACCACAAAGATAGCTGCTTTAAATATTTTGGAACATAAAGGTTCTTCTACTTTTTCCCTAATCTCCTTGGGAAATAAACCCAGCAATAGTATTGCTAGTTTTAAGAGCATGCAGAGTTTTATAGTTCTTTGGGCATCATTCCAAATTGTTCTCCAAAATGGTTGGATCAGTTCACAGTTCCACCAACAGTGTATCAGTATCCCTCTTTTATACATCCCCTCCATTTGTCATTTTGCTGTTTTGTCATTCTAGTCATTCTAATGAGTGTGAGACAATCTCAGGATTATTTTGATTTGCATTTCCCTAATCAATAGTGCTTTCAAGCACTTTTTTCATGTATCTAAAATAGCTTTGATTTCTTTATCCCAAAACTGTTCATAGCTTTTGCCAATTTATGTAACAGTTAAAATTTAGGGGAGACTGAGGCAAGGTAGAAATTAGTTTCTCTTTGCAAGGAGTATTATAATTTTTAGAGGTTTATTAGAGATTAAGGATTAAAGAAAATACAGGATAAGAAAAAATATATGCCTAGGCCAGAGGCCTAGACAAGATAACCTCACATCATGGAAGAGATGCCTCTGCTCCAAAACGGAAATCCAAAAAGAGAGCCACAAAAGCCTTTGCAATCAGCTTAAATCCCTTCTCGATCTCGCCCACCTCAGAATTCCGTGAGATTACAAAGCATTCTGGGGAAGTGGAACAAAGGCTTGTGGGGATTGAAGTCCAGAGTTCGAGTCTATTTTTTACATTTAGCAATTTGGGAATGGCTCTTATACATTTGGTAGTCTTCTATATATTTTTGATATGAAACCTCTAACTGAGAGATTGTCTATTCCCCCTAATTATGTGCTTTCCTTCTAGCATTTGCTTTATCTATACAAAACCTGTTCAATTTAATGTATTCAGAATTACCCATTTTATGTCCCACAATACTCTGCATCTCTTGTTTGGCTCATAAATTCCTTTTCTATCCATAAATGCGATAGGTAATATGTTCTCTGTTCTTCTGATTTGCTTCTATCTCCTTTAAGACTAAATCTTATATCCATTTTGACCTTATCTTAGTGAATGGTGTAAGATACTGGTCTATACCTAGTTTTTGCCAGACTACTTTCCAGTTGTTCCAGCACTTTTTACCAAATAGTGATTTCTTATTCCAATAGCCTGAATCTATACTCTTGTCAAATACAAGGTGACCATAATCTTTTACTACTGTTACCTTTCTCTTTCTGAGTCATTACAGATAATTTTGATCATTACTGCTTTATAATACAATTTAAAATCCTGTACTCAAAAACCTCTTTCCTTTATATTTTTGGAGATCGTGCTTTTAAAAAATATTTTGAAAACTGTATTCGACTTAGTCAATCTCTTTTGTAATCCTATGCATTTTATTTTACATATTTACCAACACGATTCTGAGAAATGGCCCACAAAGCCCTCCAGACTGCCCAAGGGACCAGTACACAAGGATCTAGACCCTCTACTTTAAGAGCTTTGCTTAGTTAATGGATGAATTCTTATTTTTCTTCAACAAGCAATCGAGGAGTTTAATCTCTTTGGCAACTTTTTCAGGATTGTGCGTGAGACACAGCCTGTTGTCTGATGGATGATTTCATGAGCTTTCCTCCATGTCTCTGGAAAGTGACATTTTTTTTTTCTCAAGAACCTTCTAATGTCACTCTTTCCCTGGAATGAACCTGAAAACTGATTTGACACTAGCAGCCTGAAAATGTAAAGTGAAAAGTGGACAAGATGTCCTTTCACAGATAGAAGTGGGAGAGGAAGATTTTTTAAAAGCAGAGAAGGAAAAGAGCCTCTTTCTCCAGACTTCATTTCAAAAGAGAATTAGTCCTTTGTGAGAAGCTTTGCCTTAGGGCCAGCAGCAGCCACAAGTACACACCCAAAGGCGGATTTTGGCTTAGTCTACTTAAAAATAAAAAAAAAAGGGAGAGAGAGAGTTTTTTGAAAGGTGTGACTATCATTATTCACAATTTTGCTTGGGTGGGGGGCAGTGAGGAAGAACCATACTGACCCCCACAACTTGGCTCAAACCCAGATTGAGAGTGGAGGAAGATTGAGCTGGTAAATTGATCTGGAAAATAGGAGCAAAAAAAATCAACTCTTGTCAGGGAGGAAAGGAAAATATAATTACTCAGCAAGTATTAATTGAGGGGCTGTTTTCATCATCATCATAATAATAGCAAATAATGTTTTAAGTGATTTAATAAAGTGCTTTTCTCAGCAACCTTGTGATGGTGGTGGTGTTATTGCAATGGATGGAAGGCTGAACTTTGACAGGAAGAGCTGCAATCAAATTCTGATTCAGGCACTACTTGTGTGACCCTGGCTAGGCAAGTCACTAAACTCTGTGCCTCAGTCTCCTCATCTGTAAATGGGGATAATAATACACCTTTGTCCTAAGGTGGTTGTGAGACTTAAATTTGGGAATATGTCAAGTGTTTTGCAAACTTTAACTTATTGTACAAATGCTAGCTATTAGTGCAATTATTATTATCACTATTTTACAAATAAAGAGATTAAGACTGAGAAATTGATAATGGTCACACACAGGTTCTAACTCTTACTCTCTGGGTAACTTTGGATGAATCATTTCAATTTTCAACTGTATGGACCTCAGTTTCCTCATGTGTAAAATGGGGGTGGGTGGGTTTGGACTAGATGATTTCTGGGGTCCCTTCTAATTCCAGAACTATGCTCCTATAAGCTGGTGTCAAGGGACAAGACACAAATCTAGATCTCTGGACTTTGGATGCAGCCCTTTTCCCGTTAAACTTTCTATTCCCAATTCATACCATGTGAGGTCCTGTAGTGGAGAGAAAAGAATAGGAGAGGGTCTCTGCCCCCAGGGAGCTCACATTCTATCTTAAAAGACTGAACCTTTTAACATACCTGGCACAATTAGAGAATAATGGATTGTGCAGTAGGCATTCAGAAAAAGGAAAAATCGGCATGGGGCTGAAAGGAGGCTGGTTGCTTTCATGTCTCAGAAACTGAGGGACAACAGGTGGCACTGCCAATCATGCTAAAAAGTTTGGAACTAATAATTTTCACATCTTAAATATTCCAATTAAAGACTGAAGAAGAAAAAAAATTAGACTGAAAAAGAATTAAAAAAAAAATTAACAGCTCCCCTATCAGGAAAAAAAGGAAAAACAAAGTCTTTGTAACAAGAAATTGCATTGTCAAGGGAAAACAAATACCCACAGTGACCATGTCTTAAAATGCATGTCTCATTTTGCATCTTGAATTCCACTACTTCTGTTAGTGGATGGGTAGCATGCTTCATCCTAGGCCCACTGGAATGATGCTTGTTCAGTGCATTGATCAGAATTCTCAAGTCTTTTAAAATTGTTCATCTTTTCAATATTGTTGTTATTGTATAAATTGTTCCCCTGGTTTTGTTCCAGAGTGATTTTAGATAAAGATGATGGGCTATTTAAAATGGACTGGCAAAAAGAACATCAGAGGACAAGAAAGCCTAGACAGATTTGTGGTTTGCAAGAGCAGCAATATCAGCTAGTCCAACAGAGCATCTGAAATGGATGGAAAAGAAGAGCCTTTTGGTATTTCTGTTTCCCTCACAGGTACCCTGAAGGCTTAACTTCTTAGGACGTTGTCCTTCAGATTAAAAGAGGACCAAAGTGATGACATTGTTGGCAATATCTTTTGACTTGGGCATGAATTGGATTTAAGTGAGGCAGAATTGCACAGTCATTCTCCTCACTCTTTCTTCCAGAGTCATCAAAGTCCAGTGGCAAGACAAATTCAAGATGGCCCCATGATGTTTTGGGATGCAGCAAATGATCTTGACTTCTTTGGTGTCTCACCAAACTCTGGGCTCTCCATAGCACCCACTGTCGCTGCCTTCATGGCCAATGGAACAAATTGTTCTCATCCAATCCCTTTTGCTGGGGAAGTCCTTACTTCCCTCTCCACTCACAGATGGGTTTGAGGCCTATTGGTTGCTCTCAACTTGGTCTGGCCCATCTGTGGACAAGGTTTAGCACTGTGTGGTTGTGCATGTGATAGTTTCTTGGAGTCATGGGTGAGAGCTGGGTGGCAGATAGACATCAAAGGGAGGAAGCAGCCCTTTAGAAAAGGTCATACCAGAGGCACTTGTCTTCTCCAAACATCTGGGATATATTATTGATATTTGATACAGAAATCAATTTGTTGTGATTGGGAAACAGAGGTATTTCTTCTTTGAAGATAGTAATGTTAGAAGTGGAGCTAAGATGATAGTGTAGTAGTGGGACCCTTCTGAATCTCCTTCCAACCTATCGTTACAAAGCGTCTCAAAAGGACAGAAATCAAAATCAGACAAGCAAAGGGATTCTCTCACTGGATGCAGTCTTAGAGATAGGCAGTATTTGGGGATTCCCACGAAACTGCTTTTATCAAAGCGTGAGCTGACACCTCTCCCCCACATGACCTATTGTACCAAAGTCAAAGTGAGAGCTGGGGCATCCTCTAAATTCTCAGAGGCTGCCTAAAAGCACCACAGACTTACCCTTGAGGGCAGTGCAAGGACTTGGCAGTGACACTTGAGACTTGAGGCTGAAGTGTGTAGAGCCTGGGCAGAAACAAGACTGGACACAGCAGAGGCATCTGGGGCTGGAAAGATAGCCTCAGGGCAAAACCCTTTAAAGCAAACTACACTAAGAACATCACATTATCTGCCCTCACTTGGGCTTCTGATTGGGAAGGGAAGATACTACCAAGACAAAGCCCTGTGAGACAGAAGCTAAGAAAGCAATCAACTTGCAGGAATCCCAATCCACTAGTGGCAAACAAAATAAGCAGCAGCAAAAAAAAGCTCTTGACCCTGGATAATTTCTATGGAGAAAAAGAGAAAAATACAGAAAGAACAGCAGGGAGTGACAAACAAGCAAATACATCCAAACTTTTCCCCCAAATAGAAATTTGTCACAAGTTCTCAATGAATTCAAAAGGGGGTTCAAGAACCAAGTAAGAAAGATAGAAGAAAATGGGAAGAAAAGTGGGAAAAGAAATGAAAGTAATACAAAAAGAAAATAACAGCTTAAAAAACAAAATTGACCATATGGAAAAAGAGACACAGAAATCAAATGAAGTAATAAGCAAATTGGAAGCCAGAATTGACCTGCTGGAAACCATGAAAAGCAGGATAGGCCAAAACAAATAGGAAAAATCAAAAGATCACAGTTGCAAACCAATCTTTAAAGACTAGAATTAGGCAAGTAGAAGCTAATGGTCTCACAAGGCAGCAAGAATTAATAAAGGAAAATAAAAAAAATGACAAAATAGAAGGAAACCTGAAAAATCTCCCTGAAAAGACTACTGACCTGGAAAACAGATCCAGGAAAGATAATTTGAGAATTATTGGTCTACCTAAAAGCCTGGAACAAAATAAAAGCTTTGACATCATATGACAAGAAATTATTCAAGAAAACTGCCCTGATATTCTTGAACAAGAGGGCAAAATAGACATTGAAAGAGTCCATAGATCACCCCCTACATTAAATCCCTAAAAGCACCCCCTCCCCCCCAGGAATGTAATAGCCAAATTCAAGAGCTTCCAGGCCAAGGAGAAAATATCCTCAAACTGGATTACATAGGATCTGACAGCCTCTACACTGAAGATAGTCATGGTGGTTCTGAAATCATTCTGGGTATTTTCTTTTCCTTTTTCCTTTTTCTTTTTAAAAACCCTTACCTACCATCTTAGAACCAATACTGTATGTATTTAACTTAGCTTCCTCACCTATTAAGTGAAGAGATTGTACTGGATAACCTCTAAGGTCAATTCCAGCTCCTACTCCTGGAATCCTTTCACTTCAAAGGTATTAATAAAAAATATATTGATTGACAGAAGGGATGAGGCCTTGGGCCCTTACTCCAGGCCCAGAGTTACTCCATGGAAGCTGATGGTTTTTAAAGTAGGACTGTAACTTTAGATGGAGAAAAGGAATGTTGCCCCTTTCCCAAACCCCAAATATTCAGGGCAAGTAAGGACACCCACATTCACCCTTAAGTCTGCCCAAACCACACCCTTCCCCCATGCCCCAGGGCCGAACTTGGCCAAATGTATTGCAACTGCTTATAATGGACTTGTCCCATGTCCAATGCTTTTTTCTTTTAATAGGAAATGTCCATTCTGAGAAAAAGTTGCAAGGAGACTTACAGTAATGAAACCTATGCAAGTGTTCCTTTTTTTTTTTTAAAGAAGAATCCTGGTTTTAATGAAGAAATTCCCAGTTTTGGTAAAATTGGTATAATATGTGGTAATGTGGTAATGCTTTTGCAAGTGATGAAGGCCCCTTTGGGAACAATTTGAAGTGACTTTGCCCCACCCTCTCCCCAGTAACATATTCTTCTTAATGTCTTAAGACTTTATTTTGATTTGAAACTGTCATATTGCAAAGCATATCAGTCATTTCAAAGCTCCCAAGGGTCAATAAACACACTCTGAAGTGAACCTGTAACTATATGCATTGGGTTAGATAATAAATGAAAAAAACAGTAATTTGACTTGATTTCACAAGAACAATGACACTAAATTATATGCTAGCACAATAGCCCAAGTGATGTGGCTTGCTTCATGGTCACCCACATTTTCATCTTCTCCGGCTTGAAAAGTTTGCTTCAATGAACTGAATGCTACTTCTCTAGACTAACAAAAAGGAAAATGTCTATCAGTTTTTCTTTTGTTCTTTCCAGATCCTGTTCAAGCATACACTGAGCCAGCAGGTTCACCAAAAGGCTATTGAGCGCTTGCTGGGAGACATTCTGCAGGGCGGATTTCAACTGGAAAATTGCCAAGGGTTTTTTATGCTTCTGGGGTAGGCATTGCTTGAACATTGTCATCCAGCCAAGCAAAGAGCATTTTGCTTTAAGGACAGAAAATGTGAATAATTTGTGTTTGTTTAAAAACAGGTTAAATTGCAATATGATCAGAGGGTGGGGTAGAGGGAAAAAAATCACTGATTTTGTGAGGTGACATGATTAGGTTATATATTTTATTCTTAATTCCTCTGTCAGAAACTCATGTTTTTGTTTTTTATCATAAAATATTTTAATATTCATCTTGCCTTCCAAATATTTCTTCACTTAAAAAAAAAGTTGGTAAATTATTTTACTCGAATTATCTCAACTTCAGAGATCTCTCATTTGTGCAATACATTACTCATCGGAAAAGTAGGAATGAAGGCAGACAATCAGGGAATGGTGTTACTTTTCCATTTAAGGTTTAAGAATAGTTTTATAAAAATCAAAAGGAAAGAATCGAACCCTTTAGTTTCCTAGAGCCTTAAATACAAGTACCATCTGCAATTAAGCCTCATTATAAATCTTTTCAGGACACCGCAGATTTAGTTCTACTGTGGGTCTAATCAAGTCACAGAGACACACAGTTGATCTATCTCACTGTAGTGTGGAAAATAGAAAATGTGGGGGTCGTCCATGCTCTCTTCACCAGTGCTAGAATGATGCTCTATTATATTTCTAAATGATGCTTTATTATACTTCTAAATAAACAAATCAAGATTAAAGTAGGCTAGATGCCAAGGCTGAAATTAGGGCATATTAATGTTAAGGTGTTTTTCTGGTACTTCCATGAAAACTTTATAAAAATACTCAAGAATATACAAGCAAGAGGGCAGTTCAGTGGCTCAGTGGATAGAGTTCCAGACCTAAAGGCAGGAGGTTCTGGGTTTAAATCTAGCCTTAGACACTTCCTAGCTGTGTGACCCTGGGCAGATCACCCTTACCTCTCTTCTGCCTTGGCACCAATCCATAGTATTGATTCTAAGACAAAAGGTAAGGGTTTAAAAAAATATATATCTAAAAGGGATGATGTGGGAAATTTTAATTTTTACTAGTTGGAACCAATGTTGACACAATATTTCCAGCAAATATATGGTAGGGTAGAAAGAATATTGGATCTGGGGTCAGAGGTCTTAGGTTCAAATAGCACCTCTCAGTCATTGACCTCCCAGTGCTAAACCTACGATCTTATGCAATATGTGTTTTATATGTTTTATACGTGCTCTATTTTGCTCTGGGAGACAAAAACAAAATAACTGATTTTTAGTATTTTGCATGGTGAAATATTTGGAAATTCTTCATTTGTACCCCAATCCTATGGCATCCTCCATCATCTATATTCAACGAGTCCAGGCTGTGGTCTCAGAATTGGCTCCCCTCAATTGAGTTTTGTTATGCACTTGGCACATGCCCACCTCCAAACCTCCCATCTGTAAGCTGCACCTGCACTTCATAACATCAGACTGAAATCCTTTGGAGCTTCCTGTTCTAGGGAGGCGTCTTTAGGTGCCCAACCTGCAGGGAAGGCATCAGCCTTCCTGTCCCTGAGGAGTTTCCGTGCCCGGAGCAGCAGAGCTCTGTGGTGGCTGCAGTTTTTGTTTTGGTTCTTTGAGAGTGGCTCCTTTTCTCCTGGCACTTCACCATCTCTCCAGAGCACTCATTGGGCCACGATGTGAAGGAGGGTGCTGCGTGTCATTTGCATTCCAGATTGAAACCAACAGAATTTAGATTTCTTTTTTCTTCTCTTTGTGGCATGACAACGAAAAGAGGATATGAAATATATTTATTCCTTTGTAAGGAGCGGAACTATCGTCTCCAGAAGGTGTAAAGTTTTTTCCCATTTTTAGTTAGTGTGTTTCACATAAAGCTGAGTCCTTTGCAAGAGATTTTTAAATAGGAATCAGAAATTATGACTTTTTTTTTAAGGGATAACTGTAGAGACTATAATTTGCAACTGGTTTACCTCATCTATTTTATCATGAGATATTTTACTTTGGGGGCAAAAATGTATGGTAGGAGATCAAACATTTTTGTCTTGGGGCCCAGAATGTATGAATGTGGTAGATTTTAGGTACAGAGAGGTTCCATATAGAGCAAGAAATGAATTCCTAGAAGCAGTTACATTATTTGATTTCCATTGGGTTGTAACCAATGATTATATTTTATATAATTATAATTTAGAAGAGTGTGAATTCTAATGCCTGGGACCTTTTCAGGAAATTCATTAATCGCACTAATTGGGACCTGGTGGTATTAGGTTGGAATACGTCCAGTCTCAAAGTTGCTCTATTTAACTGATTTTAACAAACATTTATTAAGGATCTCCTTCTATGCAAGGCACTTGGGGACAGAGACAAAAGCAAAAGAGTTGTTGCCCTCAAGGGGCATATCTCTAACCCACTTTGCCTTTGTGTTTTCTCTATAGTCAGACCTTTTTGAAACTTCAGAGGTCCAGAAAAAAAAAAGAAAGAAGAGAAAAAATGGAAAGAGCTGACAAATTTATTCATACTTCCAGTGTTAATGATTTGGTGTGTGGCCCACTTCAAAGGTGTTTTTTTTTAAATTTCCATAGTGTTCATTTTTGTAAGTGACTAATATTATAAAACCTCAAACCTTCAACATATACCCAAATAAACAAGGGAAAAATCATATGCTTTAATCTGCATTCTGACCCCAACAGTTCTTTCTCTGATGATGGAAAGCATTCTTTGTCCTAAATCCTTCAGAATTTTCCTGTATCATTGCTGATAATAGTTAAGTCTATTTCATTTGATCATTCCACACTATTGCTGTTACTGTGTATAATGTTCTCTTGGTTCTGTTCAAAGATATTTGTGAAAGTGCTGTGACAAAAATACTCTCCAAATTGAAAAATTATAGTGGATTGAGGTTAAAGCTGGTGAGAGGTAGCAATGTTTTAATATAAATATAGTGTTTAAATTCTCTTTAGAGGTTCTAGGGAAGATAATCTTGGATTCCCTGGAACAAGAAGGATGGTCATCTTTTTTCATGTGTATTTATACTTCATGATTCCTTAAAAAAAAACACACACATGGAAACCATGTCAGGAACAATATTGGCATGGCTTGGTGGGTGGATTCTGGAACTGCTCTGTAACTTACTGGTTATTTAATGTTATTAGTTAGATTGCTGACTGTAAAATGGAAATAGTAATATCCATCCCCCTCTCCTTTGTTTTAAGGCTCCAAATAATGTAGATGAAAATCTGAAATCTGTAAGTGCTATTCTGATATAAGATATGAAGGGATGATATCTGTGATGCCAGGAGAGAAGGAGAAAGGGAATTTTTTTAATTGGAACAAATGGATTAATAGTAAGGGGATGGACTCCAGAAGAGCAAAGAGTTCTTTTAGTGAAACTGTAGGGATACAATTGTGTTTTGGTTCTTTAAAAACAGCCCCTTCCCCCCTGGCACATCAAAAGTTTCTCTAGTGCCCTCATTGTGAGAAATGCTAGAAACTATGAAGAATGGGCTAATTTAGGGTAGAGGGCTTGTTGAAAACCGACCAGTGGGAAAAATTTAAATGCTAGAATAGGATGCGATTTTAAAAAAGAAAGAAAGAAATGGGATGGACAAGCTGGGAAGATTAGAACCCTGAAAATAAACTGAATAAGGGGTTTAGTAACCATAATCAGGAGAAAGCCTAATCAGATTCCTAAGAACAGAATCTCAGGGACATTGGCTTTGTAAGCAGTTCAGAACAATTTGACTGATGTCCAAGAAGGTAGACATGGCTCTTGGTTCCCTGGAACATAGGGAACTCAGACTAGATATAAAGGAAGAAGTAGATTATTAGCATAAAAATACACTTAAGGGATCCTAAGGACCCACATTAGGGAGCCATATTACAAAGGGCTTTAAATGCCAGACTAAAGATTTTGTGTTTTAACCTGGAGGCAATTGAACATTTTTAAGCAGCAGTATGAGAGACTTATACAGATCTGTGATTTTAGAATATCAATTTAGCAGCTGTTTGGTGATGAATTAGAGAGGGGGAAAGACTGGAAGTAGGGAGAACAATTGGGGGAAGATTGCATTGATCTAAGAAAGAGTGTCTGAACTAAAGGAGAAGTTATGATGGGATAGATGAAAGAGAGGTTGAAGAGGTACCATTGAAAAGATTTGGCAATTGAATAGATTCAATGAAGAGGGAAACAAAAGGAAGACATTCCAAATTTGTGAACTGGGGTCATTGGAAGGATGCTATTATTCTCAAAAGAAATAGAGAAGTTTGGAAGAAGGATGAGTCTCAGGGAGAAAAAGAATGAGTTCTCTTTGGGGCATGTAGAATTTTAGGTGCCTATAGAACATCCAGGTAGAGATGTCCCTCTTTGGCAATACAGGCTTACAGTTTGGAAGACAGAGTAAGAGCTGGATATATGAATTTGGAAATCACCTTTGGAAACTTCTCACTCTGTGGCAAAGGTTTTCAACTTGGGGTCTATGAACTTGTTAAAAAATTTTTTTTGATAACTGTATTTCAATATAATTAGCATCCTTGGTAGTCCTTTAAGTTTTATACACTAAAAGCATTATTCTGAGAAGAATTCCATAGCCTTTACCAACCTGCCAAAAGGGGTCCAAGACACAGAGAAGGTTAAAAACTTGCTCTGTAGTTAATATTATTTGATTACTTGAACTAATTTTTTGTGGATAGGGTTGGAGAAGGGATGTCACTGTAGACATGGCATAACGGAAAGATCAGTGGGTTTCGAACTGATTGAATCAATTGATCAAGGAGAATCAAGCTCAAGGAGACAAGAACGATTTGGGAGGAGACTACAGATTCTTCTAAGCACACTTAGAATCTAGTCAAAGACTAGGTCAAGGGGCAGAGAGAGAAATCCAGCAGGAGACAAGAACATGACTCTTCTAGACATTCAGATCCTGGTCAAAAACAATCCAGTAATGCTAGAGGTTTGAATCTTAGTATTGCCATTTGCTGGCTAAATATACTTGGGCAAGGTGGAGAAAGGGAGGGAATAAATATTTATTAAGAACCTACTATATGCCAGGAACTATGCTAAGCACTTTATTTGTTTTAAAAAATATTTTTCCATGTTTCCATGATTCATTTTCTTTCTCTCCCCTCTTCCCTCTCCCCTCCTGGAGCCAATAAGCACTTCCACTGGATTATAGAAATGTTATCACTTATACCTATTTCCATATTCTCTCTCTCTCTTCCTTCCTTCCTTCCTTCCTTCCTTCCTTCCTTCCTTCCTTCCTTCCTTCCTTCCTTCCTTCCTTCCTTCCTTCCTTCCTTCCTTCCTTCCTTCCTTCCTTCCTTCCTTCCTTCCTTCCTTCCTTCCTTCCTTCCTTCCTTCTTTGTTTCCATGATTCATTTTTAAGCACTTTACAAATATCATCTCATTTGATCCTCAAAACAACTCTTCAAGGTAGGTACTAATATTATTTCCATATTGCAATTGAGAAAATCAAGACAAACAGAGGTTAAGTGATTTGGTTAGGGTCACCCAGCTAGCAAGTGTCTGAAACCAAATTTGAACTTGTTTCCTAATGGTGAATGAGGCAAGAATTTCTGTGAGCTGCTGAGTCGGATCCTGTTACCTGGCCATTAATGCATGGCACCTCTGTTTCTTCTGGCTTGGTTATGTTTATTTTTCCTCATCTTAGTTGAATAAATATTCAAAGTAGATTGGGCAAGGTCTAAATTTTGATTTTGAAAAGAAAATTTGATCTTTGAAAGGTTGGAAGAGTCATCAGATATCAAACAACTAGAGTCACTAATAGTCTGCCAAGTAGCCACAACAGCAGAGTCCTGAGAGCCAGACCTAAGGGATGACATTGATCCCACATAGCAGTGAACTAACCCCTAAGCATTATCTACCCTGGCTTTGAGGTCTTGACTTACCTGTCTGAGTGAGAGTTTGGATAGTGACTCCAGAGTGTGCTCCATCATTAAGTGCTAAACCATAATGGATTCCATTTTGGATATCTTGAACTTGAGGTGCCAATGATAGGATTTCTAGGTGGAGATGCCTATCAGGGAGAAATGAGGATTGGATATGCTGATCTGGAGGTCACCTGCATGGAAATAAGAAATGAACCCTTGATAGCTGATGATGAGCTCAAGCACTCACTCAACACTATCGATGGAGAAAAAATTAAGGCAATTATTTGGTATTATGAAGGCAAAATAATCCACTGATGAAATTTATTGCTTTTCCAGCTGCTGCTATAGTATTAGAAAGCCCCAGACTAGGCCATGAGGACAAGCATGCCCCTAACTAAGGCAAGTGAGTAGTTTAAACATAATGAAAGTTATCACAAATTCATATTCACTTGCTATATTACTCTCAGCAAATAATTTAACTTCCCTGTTTCTATGTTCCTGTATGCAGGTAATTCCTAACTTACAGATGGGTTACAAGGCTAGAGTTCATTTGTAAACCTAAAGTTTGAAACTTTGGAAACCGTTCTCTATAGAAACAATGTGGTAAATAATGATTATAGGATTTTAAGAGCACACAGAAACCTGTATAACTAAAATATCATTGGCCATAGTACTAAGGGTATTCATAATACAGTACAATTTCGCATCAATAAAATCATAAGTCCAGACCAATCAATCAATCAACAAGCAATCAACAAATTCTTACCATATCTAGGCATCATACAAGGCATTGGGAATAGAAACACAAAGAATGAGACAATCCAATGTCCAAAGAGCCACTTACTCAATGGGCTTAACATTGGAAGTGAAAGTGGCTGCCTTTCCTTCTCTATCTCTGTTTTGAACATGTGGCTTGGGACTCTTTTCCCCTGAACATCACAAAATGGTAGGAAGAGAATTTTTCTCCACCTACCCTCCTTAGTAGCAAATTTGGCTACCATGAGTGTATATGTTTGCTTAGGTGAAACTGGTATCTCCAATTGTCTTTTCTGCTTTGTGCTTTTTTTCTTTGAGTATAAGTGATGGAATAGCAACCCTAAAATGTATGTTTCTAATTTGGTGGCTTCTGTGTAGAATGAAGAGTTTGGGAGTCCAAGTGTTAATTGACAGCCTAGAAGTTGCTTCCTACAATTGGGCTGTTTCATGGAGGACTGATGACCACTAACAGGAACATACTGAAGCCTGAAAGTCTAAGCTTTAGCCTGACTGGCCAGAAGACAGGACTTTGCATATTTCATGGACAATGAAGACTGAGAGGAAAGCAGTATGTGTTTAGTAAGATCATAATGTCTCCTTGGAGTCTTCATCTCTCAGTAGAGTATTATAGAGGGGGTAGGTTACGAGTGTTTCTGTATCTATTTATGAGTTTCTCTGAGTCCTTTGCAGCCTCAAATTTATTGGAAGTCTTTCCTACCTCCCAGAAGAGTACAGTAGGAGCCATGGTTACTATTTCATATTTGAAATATTTGTCAATGTGTACTTGTGAGTCTTTTGTGCTTTAAGAATTTTATTTTTACAATAGAAGAAATGCATAGTTGTTTTATACCTTATATTTATAATTTTAAACAGTGATGAACTTTCTAAAACAGACCTTGCTAATGACTTTTTGGGAAGATCCTAGACATGAACCAGAGCTAAGGTTTATTTTGGGATATCTTCCTAGAACCACTCCCTATTGGGTGTTAATGGGTGTTCATTGGGGGTTAATTAATTGGGAATTAATGAACTAGAGAATATGAGTGATTTAAATCCTGTCAGGCCCTCTGAGAATCAAAACCAATTCAGATGAATTCAGAATAGGAAATTCATATAGGAGAAGGGCATTGGCAGGGTTGTGGATAACATAAATAAAGTATATTCTGTCTCATTGCAGAAAATCTGTAGGTTAGTACCTGGATAGAGGTAGCTTGATGCATTAGATAGAAGCTAGACCCTGACTCTGGAAGACCAGAGTTAAAGCCCTGCCTCTGACACTAGGTGTGCCATCTTAGGTAAGACACTTAACTTCTCAGATTTAAGGCACTTTTAAAGGTCATTTAGTTCAACTCTTATGTTATATAGGGGTAAATTGAGTCCCAGGGAGGTATAACTTGGTTCCAAAGGTGTTATTTGAAGTCAAGTGCTCTGATTCAAAATTCTGTGCTTTTCCCACTCACTAAGATTATGAATTGCAGAACACTTTTAGACTTGCCTACATATATGGAACTTCCTAACTAAGAGCCCCCAAAGTGCCCAAATAGGCTTATCATTAAACATCTCTCAAGGGATGCATTGTGGGAAGGTAGAAGAGTAGGATGTGAAGCTTTTTCACCATCCTAAACCCCCTCCCCCCAAACAACCAAAAATGACTCTATAAAAATAATATTAAAAGGAGTCCTGAGTGAAGCTGCACAGCCAAGGACAACTAGGGAGAAGGTTTCTAACTTCCCTGGCCCCAGTCCTACCACTATAGGCTTGGAGGAGGGAACAGAGCAAACAGGGAATCCACAAAGCAACCCTGGGGATTAGCAACCTCACCTTGTTTGCTAAGGCGGAGGAACCTGCATCTCAGAGGATACCACTGGAATATGAATCCTCAGGTGGAGGACCCTGAGAGCATCTATTTGTGTTGCTGCTGCTGCTGCCTTGGCTCAGAAGACCTCTGCTGGCCCAAGACTTGGGACCCAGGAAGTAGACACCTCAGAGGTGGCAAACTCCAGGCCTTAAGGGCAGGAGTTAAAACCTCATTGCTAGCTGCTGAGAGACTTTGGAGGCCTGAGGAACATGGACTGGATATTGGTTTTGTCAGGTGCTACAGGAGGAGAAATGAGGAAGGGAGCAGGCCTTGGTGAGGGTGTTTGCTGAGAGCCTGGGGTTTGTCAGGGCTGGTCACTCCCAGGGGTCTCAAGTCTCTGGTTGTTGCCATTGGAGGAGGTGAACTAACTGCAACACTGGCTCTAGTTGGAGTACCTGAGATCAATAACTGACTAGGGCTTAAGCAGAGGGCCTGGAGAATATCTTACTGGACTATAAAAACTGTAAAACTAAATAAGACCCAGGGGAAAAAATACATACATACACATATACACATACCACACACATATAAATCCTGAAATCTAAAACAACATATATCAACACAGTAGAAACCCTGGAATTACAGAAAAAAAAGTCAATTATTAAGTTTATTGGCCTGGCTGCTAAAGTTTAAATAAAATTTTAAAAATGAAAAAACAAAAGAGGAAGTACCCAACTATTGACAACTATCATGGGAACAAAGATCTCAGCTTAAACTCAGAGGATAGTGAAGTAAAAACACCTACATTTAAAACAACAAAGATATAGAATAAGCAGCCACAAATTTAAAAAAGAGCTTTTGGAAGAACTTTAAAAAGGCCTCAAAAACCAGAAGAGGTGGAGAAAAAAATTGTAAAAAAAATAAAAGCAATGCAAGAAAATGATGAAAGAAATATCACTCAAATGGAAAAAGAGAGCCAGAAACTTACAGAAGAAAATAATGTATTAAGAAATAGAACTGGACAAGAAGAAACTAATGATTTCCTAAGACAACAAGAAATAATAAAGCAAAATCAAAAGAATAAAATAATAGAAAAGGACATGAAACATCTTGTCACAAAAATTACAAACCTGGAAAAAAAGATCAAAGAGAGACAATATAAGAATAGTTGGAGTACTGGAAAAATATGACAAAAAAAAGAATTTAGACACCTACTTCAAGAACTCATCAAGGAAAACTGCCCAGAAATTTTGGAAACAGAGGGTAAAATAGAAGTTGAAAGAAATCCATTCATCACCAACTCAAAGAGAGCCAAAGATGAAAATGTATAGGAATATCATTGCTAAGTTCTGTTAAGGAGAATATACTACAAGCAATAAGAAAAATAACAATTTAAATATTGTGGAGCTATAGCCAGAATAACACAATACTTAGCAGCCACAACATTAAAAGAATGTAGGACTTTGAACCCAGCATTTCACAGAGCAAAAGAACTGAGCTTACAACCAACATTAATGTATGCAGCAAAGATGAGCATAATTATAAAAGGAAAAAAATGAATATTTAAATAACTAAAGAAGTTTCAACTATTCTTGGGGGAAGACTTAGAATACAGCAGAAAATTTGATCTATAATAAACAAACAAAGGTAATGAAAGACTTATCATAAGCAATCCAAAAGGTCAAATTGTTTGATTATAGTATGGGAAAATGTCATCTATGTCCCTTGGGAATGGCATCTTGTCTGAGTATTTTGAAGGGGTATGGATGGATGGAAGACTCAAGGTCAAGAAAATGGAATGGAATGAGCCCAAATGGTAGTGGAATAGACCAGGAGAAGGCAGACTGAACTGGCTATTTCATATGGAGGAGGAATGAGTGGGAAAACTGTCATGGAGAAAAGGCTGAGGGGGTGGAGGGCTAGGACTCCAATTTTCATCAGACCTGGGACAAGGAGAGAACAACAATACACAACTGGAAGTGTACAATTTTTCCTAATCTACAGAAAAATAGGACGGAAGGGGGCTGGGATAAGGGAGGGGCTGGGGATCCTTTTTGGGGACTGAGGGAATAAGAGAAGGAAGTGTGGAGAGGTAGAGGGGTAAGTTGCATAGATAAAGGAATAGTGAAGTAGGAGGGCACAGAGGAGAAGGAAGGGATTTTTTAGAAATGGTGGATAGAATAAGAGTTAAAAATAAAAGGTAAGGAGGAAGGAATAAGGGGGTGACTTTTGGAAAGGTAGTTCAATTTGGAACTAGGAGGGCAAAGGGAGAGGATAAGGGAGGATCTTTGGGAAGAAATGTCGATTGGAGAGGTATTAGTCAAGGGAAATTGAATATCCGAGGAGGGATACAGTGAGAAGAGAGGAAAAGGGGGACAAAGTGAGGAGGGAAGGAGTGTTTGGAAATATACAACTAGTGAATATGACATTGAGTATAATAGGATGATTTACACTTGGAAAGAAAATGGATAGCAGAAAGGATAAAAAACCGGGACCTAGAAATGTAACAGTTAAATTAGTTTCTCTACTAAAAGTATTATATTTTATGAGGTTTATTAAGATTATTAGAAATCAAGAAAATAAGAAAAGCATGAAGCATGTGCTTAGGGCTAAATAGCCCATTCACAGCCACTTACTCTATATCTTGATGCCAGGTAGAGAGACGCATGTGCTTAGAAGTGGAAGAAGAGACTCTTGGGAGGCAGAGAGCCCTTTAAATAAAAATTGTGTTCTTGCACTCAGGTGAGATTATAGAGAATTCTGGGAAGTACCAAAGACTTTTGGGGATTGAAGTCTGGGGTTCAAATCTCCATTTTTACATATCTCCATTTGATCTTTATTGGGAAAACAGTTTTCCCCAAAGGATCATGAAAACATAATTAACTTAAAGATTACAATAATTTGAAGATAAGAGGAAAAAAGAACAAAACCAATAACTGCTAGATGCATTGACAAAAAGTCAGTTGGGGGCAGTCCCCTTTGGCATGAAAGTATACATACAAATAAATGTTCAATCAACCACACCCAAAGTTCATTCTTGATCTTCTTGTGCAGCTTGTGGTCTGGAGGCATCTTCATGGTGTCTTCTCCAAACAGTTCAGTTTCTGGATTCGGAGAGGTAGCATGTTTCTTAACCTAAAATTCTTCTCAAAAGGAATTTAAACTTTCTAATTTAAAATAATAATATTTTTACATTTCCCCCTTGAAGAGGGTGATTGAAAAAACACAGGGATCATTTAGGGATGCATGGCTGAGTTATGAGGTATATGAATCAATTGGCAGGAGAAATTAAAAAGACATCAGAAAAATCCAAATAAAAAAGATAATTTCTGGATGAAAATGTAGACTATCAAAGTCTTATGAGTAAAAATTCTAAGTAAAGGAAAAATAAATCTATAACAGGTCCTTGAATCAGGACCCAATTAAAATCATATAAGCAATTAAGCATTTACCCAATCACTAGCCAGGACTACAGAAAGTTTGCCACACTATGAAAGACAGAAAAGGGACTAGATTATAGGAGCCAGGTAGGAGTCAAGTTAGGGATACTCATCTGTAAGTATTTTCAGAGTGTGGATATAAGGAAGGTCTACGTCTTAACATATGTTAAGGGTCATGACCTTGAGTCTTCACACTAGGTTCAAGTCCTTTGTATTGGCTTAGAAGTGCATCAATCCTTCCTGGATTGGTTTCTTTGGCCCTGTGCAATGGCTCTTTTGCATATCTTGTCCTGGAATCAGACAGAATCATTAAGCAAAGTCCCATAATTTATTTTTAAACACTTAGTGGCATCATTTTTATAGTCTCAAGCTTTATAGCAAATGTGTTTTAAACTTATATTACTGATAAATAAAAAAAATTAAAGAAAATCTTAATACTGGTGACATGTGCTTCAAATATAAAAGGAGAGAAAAATAAAAAAAAACTGAAATAGTATATTGCACATGCAAGAAAAATATAATAATAAAAGTTTCAAAATTCAAAAATGTAGCTTACAATCATTGACACACTGTGTCAGCTAAGGAAATATAGAATACAAGGCTTTCTCACCAAAAATGAGATCCATTTCCTCTTCATATCTGGCCATGATCCACTGTGAGTACAAGCAAATGAATTTCACAAGGTAACAGTTTTTTAAAAAATAAAGAACAGTAGTACAAATATGTAGGTATCAATATCCCCAAAATTCTCAATAGTCCAGTTAATTACAATAACAAACAAACCCACTATCATATTTCATATAAGTTGCTGTATGGCATTTTTAAAAGCCTATGAACTGATGGATATTTGTCACACTTTTTAGAGACATTGCAAATCTTTCAACCTTGGTAAACATATTTTTTAAACAAAGTAAAACTCATTTGGGCCTAGAACATCATCAAGAAATCTAGATATCATTACAAAAAATGTGGCAGAGGAGTCTAGGAAAAAACCCAAACCCCTGTACTGTTGATGTTGGGTAAAGTGATCTGAAGAGTTATAAATGAGAGATGTTCCTCTTTTTGGAGTCTTCTAGGAGTACAATGCCCTGGGATTAACTTCCCAGCTCCATTGGTATGAGACTGTGATGCTCCATCCATTCACATTTTTATAACTGTGGGAGGTGGGGATCAAAATTTTATTTCACTTCAGCTACTAAAATGTACCTTATCTCCTATTAGAAGAGGCAGGCAAAATGATCAGAGTTTGTTAAAAACAAATTCAAAAACTCATGTCTAAAGACCCCTTAAAACCAATTTGAGATATTTACCTCGTTAAATTTTTCAAAGGTTGTTATACAATTTTAGCAATGTTCTGATGGAGTTCATCTATCCTCTATGTGACAATTTACAAAGTCAAAACAGAAAAACTGTTTTTATATATGGGTTTACTCAATAATATTTGTTCAATATAGTTATAGGGGAAAAGCAACAGAATATAACAATAGTTAAAACCCAGTACATTAAAATGATTCAGTGTAACAGAATAGTATTGATTACATTAATATATGAACTTAAAACCAACAAAATTAAATCTTAAACAAAACAATCAGCAAAATGCAATAAAATACAGAGATTTTTATAAAACATTGGAGTCTGAAATGCCTTAAAATATAAACTCCAGTCTCTTTAAAGTTCCTTGGGATTTTTAAAAATTATCCATTTAGATGCCTATTGTCAGAAGGCAGAAAATTGGTAAGGGGTAGGCAATGGGGGTTAAATGACCTGCCCAGGGTCACACTGTCAGGCGGTGTCTGAGGCCAGATTTTAACCCAGGACCTCTCATCTCTAGGCCTGGCTCTCAGTCCACTGAGCCACTGAGCTGCCTCCTCATAGTGAGGGTGGGCGTTTGGAATCTCAAATTGGACCAAAGAATTGCTGGGAGTTGGAATTCTCTCCTGAATCCCAGGTGAGCTAGGTAAAAGAATCAATGCAGTCAAAAGATATCCTTTTAAAGCAGCCATGCTTGTAAGTTTCTGTTTGGAAAAGTCTCTTCCTTCTCCTCTTTCTCCCCACCTGTGGTCCCCTGTCCCCTGCTTCCTGCCACATGGAGTCTAAGGAAAGAACACCCCCATTTTTACCAGCTGGTTTTTGATCCTGAAGAAATTGGAATAGCTACCAGCAGTGATCTGGGTCGGAGACCAGATTTGCTGGGGCTGGGCCGGGGCTGGACCAGGTGAGTGAGAGCACAGGTCCGGATTGCTGGAGCGCAGAAGCAGGCAGCAGGAGCCAGGCTGCAGGGCTGGGGCTGAAGCCGGAGAGCGATCTTAGGAGGAGCGGATGACTGCAGGCAGGAGCGAGGCAAGCAGGCAAGCAAGGAAGAGTGAGCTGATCAAGACACTTTTCTGAAAAGCCTTGGAGAAATGTGACTTAAAAGAAAATTATCTAGGCTATCTTTTAAAAAAAAAACAATTGAGAAGTTCTCATCCAATCTAGTGGTTGCCATTAACTGTAACAGTTAAATTAGTTTCTCTACTAAAAGTATTATATTTTATGAGGGTTATTAAGATTATTAGAAATCAGGGAAATAAGAAAATACAAAATAAGAAAAGCACATGCCTAGGTCTGAATAGCCTACTCACAGCCACTTACTCTACATCTTGTATGCCAGGTAGAGAGATGTGTGTACTTAGAAGCGGAAGAAGAGACTCTTGGGAGGCAGAGAGCCCTTTAAATAAAAATTATGTTCTCGCACTCAGGTGAGATTCTGGGAAGGACTTCTGGGGATTGAAGTCTGGGGTTCAAATCTCCATTTTTACAGAAATGTATTGTTTATAACAAACATGCTAAAAATTAGAGGTATACATAGAATGAAGGTGAGGGGCTAGAGCAGAATATACTATGCCTCAACTGGTCCAGAGAAGGTAGGGGTAGCAACCATGGTATCTGATAGAGTTGAGGCTAAAATGGATATGATTGGAAGGGATGAACAGGGTATTTTAGGAGGAGGGTTACTATAGATAATGAAGCATTATCAATCTTGAATGTACGCATCAAGTATTATAGCACCCACATTTTTAAAGGAAAAACTAAATGAAATACAGATGGAAATAGATAACAAAATAATAATAGTGGTTGACTCTAATTTCCCTCTCTCAGAACTAGAGAAATCTAACCAAAAAATAAACAAGACAGAAGTTAAGGAGATGAATAGAACTTTAGATAAGTTAAATAAGAGATATCTGGAGAGCCCACACGTACCTGTATAATGTTAAGAAGTAGATCTAAACCCAAGCATACACATAATTCAAACATAGTTTCTGGTGGGACAACAATGGCTTAAAGAGTGTAAATATTCTACAAAAAAAATCTTACTTTATACATCATATTATGGAGATCATCCTGCATCCTTGAGGGGCTGAACAAAAGTTTCATTATGACCAAGCTGGAAAGACTTGTTTTGAAAAGAGTATGGTCCTGGCACAGATTTTATTTGCTGCCCAAGGATTGACCTAGCAAAATATGGTCCTAGTAATATTTATTAACTGAGAACCAGATGGGATAAAGTGATAAAATTAAATGCTGATGGGAACATGGAGAAATAAATCTAATATTATAGTGCTAGAGGAGCTCTGATTTTTTTTCTCTTTTGTTAGAAAACAAGATGGTGAGAGCTATAAAGCTGTACATGTTCATTGACCTAGAGGTCCCATTACTAGGTTTAGGTCCTAAGGGTACCAAGAGGATAAAAAGCATGTATGTGTGAAAATATTCACAGAAGACTGTAAATAACACAAATGCAATGAATGAAAGAAGTGGCTGAATAGATTATGATATTTAAATGTAATGGATTGTATTGTGTTATTAGAAATGATATTGAAAATGTAAATAAAATAAGGGAAACATGAAAAGATGAAAAGAGAAGAAAAGAGAATAAGAATAATATATACCATGATTTCATTAAAAAAAAAAATAGCCACGAGACTTCCAGGTAAGCATGGTGGCAATCTAAACGCGGCTTACTTACTCTACCCAGCACACACCAACAAGGACTACCCCAAAAGACCTTAAGAATCATTTTCAGAGGAATGAAGGAGCTGTAAAATGGGATGCAGCATTGAAGGTACTTGGGATTGAGGTTTTTCTAGTCTATAAGAGGGTAAAAGGGCTTCCACCCAAACACAAGCCGATCCACCCTCCCTCAGCCCCATCTACAGAGCCAGAGCCAGCGCACACCAAGACAAATGAGCAAGGGGCACCTCTAGGTCCTTGGGAGCTGACTAGGACAGCAGGGGACCCATCCCCTGAAGGCAGCTAGGTGGAAAACCCCAGAGCACGAGAGAGTGCAGACCTTAGGTGCCCAGAGCCAATGCGCCTGCCGGAGCCAGGCAGTGAGCAAGGAGTGCTTCTAGAGCAAGCAGGGGGGCACTTCTGGGTCCTTGGGAGCTTACTAGGACCCCCCAGGGACTTACCTCTGAAAGCCGCTAGACCAGAAACCCAGGCGGGCAGGAGAGCACAGACCCTGAGCACCCCTGGGAGGGTGACACCAAGAAGAGCTGCAAAGGACTGTGGAGAATCAAGAGCATGCCCCAGGCAAAATCCTTGCTCCTTAAATCCATATACAGAGAACCTGCCCAGTTGACTCTGATTTTTGACTAAAGAGGGAAGGAAGGGAAAACATCCAGAAAAATGGCTAATCATGCACAGGAGCCTCAAAATCCTTCCAAAAAAAACTAAAAAGAAGAATGTGACCCTCAAGAATTTTTACAGAGGAAAAACCCAGGCTACAGAGGAAATACTGGATGAAACTCAAAAAAAGGCAAAACCAAAAAAACAAAAAACAAAAAACAAAAAAAAACAACCAACCGGAAATTGTCCACAAAACCTGGAAGAATATCAAATGCAGCTTATCAAAAAGATGGAAGCCTTCTGGAAAGAGAAGTGGGAAATGGTTCAAAAACATGAAGAAATCATAGAGGAATACCAAAAGGTTAAAGCAGAAATCCAAAAGATTATGACAGAAAACCAGGCCTTAAGGACCAGAATTGAGCAACTGGAAACCAATGATCTTGCAAAACAGCAAGAATTAATAAAGCAAAGTCAAAAGACTGACAAAATAGAAGAAAGCATAAAATATCTCACTGACAAGGTGACAGATCAGGAAAACAGAGGAAGGAGAGACAATTTGAGAATCATTCATCTACCTGAAAAGCCAGAAATAAACAGAAACATTGACACCAAAGTACAAGAGATCATCCAAGAAAACTTCCCTGAAGTTCTGGAACAAGGGTGCAAAAATAGACATTGAAAGAGTTCATAGAACACCTTCTACACTAAACCCCCAAAAAACAACTCCCAGAAATGTAATTGCCAAATTCCAGAGCTTTCAAACTAAGGAGGAAATCCTACAAGAATCCAAAAATAAACAATTCAGATACAAAGGAGCACCAATCAGGATCACACAAGACCTGGCAGTTTCAACACCAAAAGACTGCAAGTCCTGGAAGACAATATTCGAAAAGGTAAGAGAACTCGGTCTTCAACCAAGAATCACCTATCCATCAAAACTGACTATATACTTCCAGGGGAAAGTATGGATATTCAACAAAAGAGAAGATTTCCAAGTACTTGTAAGGAAAAGACCAGAACTAAGTGGAAAGTTTGATATCCAAACACAAAGATCAAGAGAAACATGAAAAGGTAAATATGAAAGAGAGGGAAAAGGAGAAAAGTGGTTTTTTTTTAATTCAAACTCTCTTCTTGAAGGGCTACAATTAGATCAAATTATATATATTAATATATGGGGAAAATGTTATTTGTAACTCTCAAAAATGTTTTCATTATTATAGTAAATAGAATAATCATTCATAGGAAAAGATTGGGGCATTAAAGGATATAAAATGATATGAAAAAAAGGGTGAGGGGTAATTGACGATGGTACTAAGAGATACCTGAAGAAATAAAATAAATAGTCTAATCTTTGTCACACAAATATACACATGGGAAGGGGAGGGGAAGAATACGTTTATAAGAGGGAGAGGAAGAGAGTGCTAATAGGTGATACTCAAATATTACTCTCAGTGAAATCAACTCTGAGAAGGAAGAGCATCTCGATCCATTGGGATCTTGAAGTCTATCTTGTCCTATAGGATAAGGAAGAAGTGAAAACTAAGTGGAGTAGGAGGGAGGGAGCTAAAGAAAAAGGGAGGGGAGGAGAGGGAGGAGGGAACTTAACAGACCCTAACAAAACAAGAAGGGAACAAAAAGGGAGGGCCCAGAAAGGGAAGTATAGCAAGGGAGGGGAATAGGGGAATTGACTAAAAGTAAACCACTGGTTTAAAAGGATATAGCAAAAGAAGAAAGGTCAGAACCAGGAGAGGATATCAAAATGCTAGGGAATTCAAAAGTGACAATCATAACTTTGAATGTGAATGGGATGAACTCACCCATAAAACGTAGATGAATAGGAGAGTGGATTAGAATCCAGAATCCTACCATATGTTGTCTACAAGAAACACATATGAGGCGAGTAGATACTTACAAGGTCAGAATTAAAGGGTGGAACAAGACCTATTGGGTCTCAACTGACAGAAAGAAGGCAGGAGTTGTAATCATGATATCTGACAAAGGCAAAGTAAAAATAGAACTGATCAAAAGGGATAGGGAAGGTAAATACATCCTGATAAAAGGGAGTATAGATAATGAGGAAATACCATTAATCAACATGTATGCACCAAATGGTATAGCACCCAAATTTCTAATGGAGAAACTAGTAGAATTGAAGGAGGAAATAGATAGTAAAACTATACTAGTGGGAGACCTGGACCTACCATTATTAAATTTAGATAAATCAAAAAATAAATAATAGATAAAAGAGGTGAATGAAATCTTAGAAAAATTAGAGTTAGTAGATATATGGAGAAAAATAAATAGGGACAAAAAGAAATACAGCTACTTTTTCAGCAGCACTTGGAACATTCACAAAGATTGACCATATACTAGTTCATAAAAACATGGCATACAACTGCAGAAAAGCAGAAATAATAAATGCAATCTTTTCAGATCATAAGGAAATAAAAACAATGATCAGTAAAGGTACATGGAGAGCTAAATCAAAATTTATTTGGAAATTAAAATAATATTCTACAAAATCGACTAGCCAGAGAACAAATCATAGAAAAAATTAATAATTTCATTGAAGAAAATGACAATGATGAGATATCCTTTCAAACTCTATGGGATGCAGCCAAAGCAGTACTCAGGGGAAAATTTACATCCTTGAGTTCATATATTAACAAATTAGGAAGGGCAGAGATCAATGAATTGGACGTGCAAATAAAAAAACTTGAAAATGAACAAATTAACCCCCCCGAAGAAAACCAAATTAGAGATCCTAAAATTAAGGGAGAAATTAATAAAATTGAAAGTGATAGAACTATTGAACTAATAAATAAGACTAGAAGCTGGTATTTTGAAAAAACAAACAAAATAGACAAAATATTGGTCAATCTAATAAAAAAGAGGAAAGAAGAAAATCAAATTAACAGTATTAGGGATGAAAAGGGAGAACTCACCTCCAATGAAGAGGAAATTAAGGCAATCATTAAAAACTATTTTGCCCAATTATATGGCAATAAATATACCAATCTAGGGGATATGGATGAATATTTACAAAAATATAAATTGCCTAGATTAACAGAAGAAGAAATAGAATTCTTAAACAATCCCATATCAGAAAAAGAAATTGAACAGGCCATCAAAGAACTCCCAAAGAAAAAAATCCCCAGGGCCTGATGGATTCACAAGTGAATTCTATCAAACATTCAAAGAACAGCTAATCCCAATACTATACAAACTATTTGACATAATAAGCAAAGAGGGAGTTCTACCAAATTCATTTTATGACACAAATATGGTACTGATCCCAAAGCCAGGCATGCCAAAAATGGAGAATGAAAACTACAGACCAATCTCCTTAATTAACATAGATGAAAAAATATTAAATAAGATACTAGCAAAAAGACTCCAGCAAGTCATCACAAGGGTTATTCACTTTGATCAGGTGGGATTTATACCAGGAATGCAAGGATGGCTCAATATCAGAAAAATCATCCACATAATTGGCCACATCAACAAGCAAACCAATAAAAATCACATGATTATCTCAATAGATGCAGAAAAAGCCTTTGACAAAATAAAACACCCATTCCTATTGAAAACACTAGAAAGTATAGGAATAGAAGGATCTTTCCTAAAAATAATAAACAGTATCTATCTAAAACCATCAGCCAACATCATCTACAATGGGGATAAACTAGATGCATTCCCAATAAGATCAGCAGGGAAACAAGGATGCCCCTTATCACCTTTATTATTCAATATTGTACTAGAAACACTAGCAGTAGCAATTAGAGAAGAAAAAGAAATTGAGGGCATTAAAATTGGCAATGAGGAGATCAAGCTATCACTCTTTGAGGATGACATAATGGTCTAGTTAATGAATCCTAGAGAATCAACTAAAAAGCCAGTGGAAATAATCAACACCTTTAGCAAAGTTGCAGGATACAAAATAAACCCACATAAGTCATCAGCATTTCTATATATCTCCAACACTTCTCAGAGGCAGGAATTAGAAAGAGAAATTCTATTCAAAATCAGTTTAAACAATATAAAATACTTAGGAATCTATCTGCCAAGACAAACACAGGAACTATATGAACACAACTACAAACCACTTTCCACACAACTAAACTAGATTTTAGCAATTGAAAAAACATTAACTGCTCATGGTTAGGATGAGCTAATATAATAAAAATGACTATTCTACCCAAACTTATCTATTTATTTAGTGCCATGCCCATTGAACTTCCAAAACCCTTTTTTACTGAACTAGAAAAAACCATAACAAAGTTCATTTGGAAGAACAAAAGGTCAAGGATATCCAGGGAAATAATGAAAAAAAAAATACAAAGGAAGGTGGCCTTGCAGTCCCAGATCTCAAACTCTATTATAAAGCAGTGGTCATCAAAACAATTTGGTACTGGCTAAGAGACAGAAAGGAGGATCAGTGGAATAGACTTGGGATAAGTGACCTCAGCAAGACAGTCTATGACAAACCCAAAGACCACAGCTTTTGGGTCAAAAATCCACTATTTGATAAAAACTGTCAGGAAAATTGGAAGACAGTGTGGGAGAGATTAGGTTTGGATCAACACCTCACACCCTAAACCAAGATAAACTCAGAATGGGTGAATGACTTGAACGTAAAGAAGGAAACAATAAGTAAATTATGTGAACACAGAATAGTATATATGTCAGATCTTTGGGAAGGGAAAGTTTTTAAAACCAACCATGATTTAGAAAGAGCCACAAAATGTAAAATAAATAATTTTGACTACATCAAATTAAAAAGTTTTTGTACATACAAAACCAATATAACTAAAATCAGAAGGGAAGCAACAAATTGAGAAACAATTTTTATAACAAAAACCTCTGACAAAGGTTTAATTACTCAAATTTACAAAGAGCTAAATCAATTGTACAAAAAATCAAGTCATTCTCTAATTGATAAATGGGCAAAGGACATGAATAGGCAGTTTTCAGTTAAAGAAATAAAAACTATTAATAAGCACATGAGAAAAGTGTTCTAAATCTCTGATAATCAGAGAGATGCAAATCAAAACAACTCTAAGGTACCACCTCACACCTAGCAGATTGGCTAACATGACAGCAATGGAAAGTAATGAATGTTGGAGGGGATGTGGCAAAGTTGGGATATTAATTCATTGCTTGTGGAGTTGTGAATTGATCCAATCATTCTGGAGGGCAATTTGGGACTATGCCCAAAGGGTGCTAAAAGACTGTCTGCCCTTTGATCCAGCCATAGCACTGCTGGGTTTATACCCCAAAGAGATAATAAGAAAAAAAGACATGTACAAGAATATTCATAGCTGTGCTCTTTGTGGTGGCAAAATACTGGAAAATGAGGGGATGCCCTTCAATTGGAGAATGGCTGAACAAATTGTGGTATATGTTGGTGATGGAATACTATTGTGCTAAAAGGAATAATAAAGTAGAGGAATTCCATGGGGACTGGAACAACTATAGGAATTGATGCAGAGCGAAAGGAGCAGAACCAGGAAAACATTGTACACAGAGACTGATACACTGTGGTACAATCAAACATAATGGACTTCCCCATTAGTGTCAATGCCATGTCCCTGAACAACCTGCAGGGATATATGAGAAAAACACTATCCACAAGCAGAGGACAAAGGGTGGGAACAAAACACTGAAGAAAGGCAACTGCTTGACTATAGGGGCCGAGGGGATATGATTGGGGATGTAGACTCTAAATGATCATCCTAGCACAAATACCAACAACATGGAAATGGGTTTGGATCAAGGACACATATTATACCCAGTGGAATTGTGTGTTGGCTCTGGGAGGGGTGACAGAAGGGGAGGGAGGAAAAGAAAATGATTTTTGTATTCAATGAATGTTTGAAATTGACCAAATAAAAATAATGCTTAAAAAAATAAGCCACAAAATAGAGAGAAAAAAGCATCCAAGTAAAACAAATCCAAAGAGAACTCAAAAGCAGAGATGTTTATATTAGTATACAAATATAATTACATATCTTTAAATAAATTGTAAACAATGTGGGGTTTGTGGTTTTGCACACTGTCTTTTTTATGCATTTGTTTAATTAAATGTTTTTTGTTGGTGATAGTGGTTGTTAAGTATATGATAAAAAAATAAATAAAAAATAAATGATATTACTCAAGAAGCATTCTTCCTTCATTTCAGGCACTAGAAATCAAGGGGGAAACTACACCTATTTTTAGAGATAAAACAAGAGAGTTTTATAAACTTGTATCTCTCTGTAAGTTAACTCTGTCACATTTCAAAAATGGCACCAGTTTATTCAGGCTTCACATTGCTATTTTGTGTATCTGCCAAATTTCAGAATATTTCTTGAAGATACTATACAGAGAGGAAACCCTATTTAATTCCAAGTGCCACTAAGTGTCAGGTACCATCTCCAGACTATTTGTCTTTAGTTCTGCTGTTATTCTTCATAACTGAGAAATAGGGGAACTGCCCAGCATCACACCTGTGAGGACAGCTGCACATTCTTAAAGTGCTTATTCAGGTGTTTTAGGTTACATTTGTTTTCCCGTAGATTGTTTGTTAATTAAAAAGCTGGGTTTTGTGCCAGATTCTTAATCTGACTTTAAGTGAATGCAGTACTTTTTCAAGCAAAGTAATGTCCAGGGCTCAGGCAAATATGCACCTTTGCCTCCGCCAGCTTGTTTCCCTCATTCTGTGTCCCTAAAGATAGATGTTTTTTTTTTCTTGATTTTTCATGAGTGCTTGTCTTTTACTTTTCCAGAGTGGTATCTATAGGAAGCCCTACAACTCAGATGGCATTCACCCAAATGCTACCCCTTTAATTGTTTTTAAGAAGCATTTCTAGAGAATTCGTTGAAAGAATTAGAAAAGTTTAGTCAGAAGAAAAGACTCAAAGGGACTTTGATTCCAGTGTGTCCATAATTGCAGGATCATCATGTGACAAAAGGGATTAGATTTATTCTTCCTGATCTGAGAGGGAAGACATAGGAGTGGTGGATGGCAAATCCAGGGAAGCAAGTTTAGGCATGATGCCAGTAGAAACCTCCTAACAATTAGAGTTATCCAAAAGTAGAATGGACTGTTCCAGGCTGGATGGCTACTCCCATGGGTATGTTACTGTGGGGATTATTTTTAGGAATTGGTAGAATTTGATGACTGCCAACATTTCTTCTAAACTTCAAATTCTGCGATTCTCACTTTAAAATCTTTAATGTATAAATTATTTATAAGAATGTATTTATATAACATATATTTTATATTAGAAATTAATTAATGTGATTCTCATATTTAGATATTAAATTTGGGGATTTAAATTTTATTTTTATATGTATTTACTTGCTTCTCATGTTACAGTAACCTGCTTAGTCTAAGTGGAATCCTGAGATCAGAGATATGAGAAAGAATGGAAAAGTTTAGAAAATTACAATAATATTCATTTCTCTCTCCCTTTCCTTTTATCAGCCTTGCAGGTAGCTACAGATCCAGATGCCTGATTATTGACTTTGGCACTGCTTAAATACCTTGCTGTGCCAGTAACTAATTGAAAATTGATTTGAGTAAGAACCATAGATAATGATAGCTGACATTTATATAGTGCTGAAAGGTTTGCACTGTTTTACATCTGTTATCTCATCTGAGCCTACTAACAACTCTATGAAGTAGCTAATACAGATATCACCCCCATTTTAGAGATAAGGAAATTCAGGCTCAGAGAACTTCATTAATCTGCACAGGGTCCCCTAGTCACTAAGTGTCAGAAATGGGCTTTTGAACCTAGGTCTTCCTGACTCCAGGTTCCCTATGATATCCACTACTCTATGCTGAATTTCAAGAGATGACAGAAGTGGGAGGCTTTGGCAGATAAAAAGGTGATTTGCCTTGGAGCTTTTTGTAAAGTGTAGGCAGTTCATCCCTGGGTCTTCAAATGGATATATGGGGTGTTCAGGGAGAACTAGCTCCTTTGGGGTGAGGGCTTACAGAACCCTTTTCAGGGATGTTTATCTGCCTTTGATATCTACCTGCCACCCAACTCTCTCCAGTGGCTCTAAGAAACTGTAGCATGTACACCAAGCATACATTCCCCACCTTCCCCCAAACAAAGCCATTTGGGCAGATAATTATCCAGATTGAGGATAACTATCAAACTGTTGGTGAGTTATGGGGATGTCTACCCCAAGCACATGAAGATTTCTTCCAGCAGAAAGAGTGGATGAGAACAATTTGTTCCAATGGTTATGAAGTCAGTTGAAGTAGGCACAGTGGAGCACTTAGAGCCTGGTCAAACATCAAAGACCTCAAGGTCATCCACTGCATCTGAACTGTCATCAATCATCTGGACTTTTGTCTTGCCACTGGACTTCACTGAGTCTAGAAGAGAAAGTAAAATTGACAACTTTATACAATTCTGCCTTACTTAAATCTAATTCATGTGTAAGTCAAGACATCACTCTTGCAACATCATTGTTCCTCTTTGAAAATGAAGGACAAACAATAACACTATCACTAAGGTACAGAGAGTTGGATTTAAAGATAGAGGACTAAGGATCAAATTTTGGCTTTCTTAATGGGTGACCTGGTGTTAGTCACTATTTCTCGGTACCTCATTGTCTTCATCTATGAAATAAAAGTTAGACTAGATGGCTTCTGAAGTCCCTTATAGCTCTGAATATGCATGCTTTCAAATGAATCAGAAGCAAAAATGGTTGTACCAAAGAACAAATCATAGAAACAATCACTGATTTCATAGAATGTCAATGAGGAAACTACATATCAAAATTTGTGGGATATAGCCAAAGCACTAGTCAGGGGAACTTATATCCCTGGGTGCTTATATCAGTAAAACAGAGAAAAAGTAGATCAATGAATTGGGCATGCAACTAAAAAAAAAAAAAACTAGAAAAAAACAAATTGAAAATCCCTAATTAAAGACTAAATTGAAATCATAAAAATCAAACTAATCTGAAGCAAACTGTTAAAATCAACTTCTATTAACATGTTGGTTTGCAATAGTATTGATGAATGTCTCATCAAAATTAAAGATGCTATTGTAGACCCAGGAGAACTGGTTATAATTAATTCAATTAGATTCTATTTGAAAAATATTTATTAAATTCCTAGCTGTCAAACACTATGCTAGGTGATGCTGACAAGGATATGAGGTTTTGACAAGATATTATTCCTTGGCCTTGGGGAACTTAAAGTCTAGCACTGAGATACAACATGAACACAAATAATTGAAATAGCATAGTAGTCAAAGGACTATGGCATTTCCCGAATGACAGGAAGGTATAAGGCGGAAATATAAGTATGTGTGCACACATGTATATGTATGTGTATCTATATCTATATCTATAGGAGGTCTAGAATAGGAAAGGGCAAATGGGCTGTGTTGAACCATAGCCATGACTCACATCTAGAAGTATGTTGCTTCACTGAAGAATACAAGCTCATTGAGAGCAGGGACCATTTTGTTTCTTTCTCTGTGTCCCCAGTACTAGCCTCAAAATTTATGGAGAAATTGTCTCTATGATATACCTATTAGAAACTTCTAGCTATGTTTTCCATTAAGTGCTTCACAATTATTTTTTTTTAGTTGAGTAATAAATGTTTTCTAATTAGAAATTACCAATTTAATTCTATCCTTGGGATTTTCCATTTAAAAAAATTTTTTTTCCCTTAAGAAAAAATTCAATTCCAGAGCTCTTCAGTTTCCCCAACAGTTGTTTCTCCACTAACTAGTGAGATCCCCTTCACTAGGTAGCATCTGTATGATGCTTTTGGGAGATTGTTGCATTGAGTTTTAGTTAGCTGAATTTTACAGTCCCTCCCAATTTTAAGAGCTTCCTCCTGTCACCTAGCAGGTTTCTGGGTTGCTTTGGCTTATTGCCCAGATGTGTAAACTCAGAGAATGCAAACTAATTCTAATACTAGTCTAAGGACAATGTAATTAGGAAGGAAATTTTGTGTAACTACTCACATGCACAGCATCCCCACACTAGATAGATTGATTTGAGTTTGTCTACTATAATATTATTTACACTGTATATTCCTCTAATAACATTGTCCAACATATAAACATTTAAAACCCTGCCACTAGGATAACAAAAATAATAAAGAATGATGAATTGGATCCCAGGGTTATTTCTAATTATCCCATTTCCACATCTGTGCAAAAACCACATATGTTATTTATGTAATGAATTAACTTTGGCAGCACATACTTGTATATGCTTCTGGTGCCAATGCAGTTGAAAGATGTCTTCAAGGTGAACCATAGATTGTAAATGAATTGTTGCAAAAAGGGTTAAACCAAAAGAAAAGTTGTAACTTTGGTAGGGGCTCTCAGAATCCCTTCCTCTAGGTCTCTTATTTTGACTCTCCTCCTTATTTCTGTCAGTTCAGGGGTTCCTCTAACTTCTATTCATCTTGTACACTAATCATTGTGGGGAATTATGTCTGCTTAAGCAGGTCTGAGGAAGCAATCTTGCTTACTCGGGAGACTACCATTCTTCCCTCCATGTTTCCCATACAGATAATCCTACAAGGGTCAGGGCACTGTCCATAGCTGAAGCTCATTTGGTGGTGACAGTTTGTCCCAAATGTTAGGACTCAAAAAGAATTTCAGCATGGTTACTAGGTTGAGTGAGTCAGAATGGAAATATACATCTTCTATGAGGTCAAGCCTATTTGGATATTTGATTTTCTAGTATCTCATCTGACCTTAAATCACTCTTGACCCACTTGGGCCTTTTTGGGCACAAGGCAATACAAGTTTGTTGACTCCTCTTTATAGAAGGAGATAGAACTCTCTATATCAGACCTGGGAGTCTTTGACAACAGTTTTTTTGTTTATTTTTTGTTTTTGAAACCCTTACCTTCTGTTTTGGAGTTAATACTGTGTATTGGCTCCAAGGCAGAAGAGCGGTAAGGGCTAGGAAATGGGGGTTAAGTGACTTGCCCAGGGTCACACAGCTGGGAAGTGTCTGAGGCCAGATTTGAACCTAGGACCTCCTGTCTCTAGACTTGGCTCTCAATCCACTGAGCCACCCAGCTGCCCCCAACATCAGTTTTTAAGGGACAGATGATTTTAAAATTAAGGAAATCCAACTCTTATAATGACTGAAAGTTTCCTTTTTAATCCAGTCACATGATTAATTATTGCTTACTTCTGAGACCTATTTTGTATGTGTGTGTGTGTGTGTGTGTGTGTGTATGGCTGAAGCTGGGTGTGGATGGAAAGGAGATAATATGAGTTATGGCACCCATTTCAAACAATTAGAAGTTAATGAGTTGTCAGTAGAGAAAATATAGTTGCCATTCACTCATATATTCTATATATGATACCATGGCCATGTATAAGATTAATATAAAAATATATTTTCTAGTCTTTTTTTTTGAGAAGAAACATAAAAACAGATTTTCTAAAGTCTTGCCATTATCCAACTCACTGTGCTTTTCACAACCTCAGTAGTAATAGTTCTCTAGATATGTTGCTCTAAATAGGACATTACAAATTCAAATTCTGAAAGCATTATTCAGAAAGATAACTATATCTTCAGTTTTTCTTCAGCAGCTTTGGGAATCTCCTGCAACCAGTAGAGCCTAGATCCATGTTTTGCATCCATGAAATATTATTTTCCAAGTCAGGCACTTGGACTTCCAAGTCTACTTTGAAAGAAACTTTCTTTTCTCCCTCATATTTTACCAGTTTTCCAGGGTTCACAAAGATCTTACCATAACACCGTAGCCCAAATAGAAATATCAATTAGTACCCCAAACCCCCAACCCTATAAGTCAATCCTAGAAACCAAATGACCAGGTACCAGGTCTATCATCAGTAACTTTGATTCCATATTTCCCAAGAACTAATATTTCCTAAACCCAACAGTAGTTCCTGAGCCCAACTTGTGATTTTACTTCCTTACCCAGATACCCATTCCATTGGTGGTTTAAGGTCCTAAGCTGACCTACCATATGAGCAGTACAATCTTTCTGATTCCACAATGTCTGTATCCTATTCACCAGCCTAGAGAACGATTTGAGTATACCCTTGGACAACATCTGAATACTAGATGTGTTTCAAGAGTCTTCCACCCTTACTTTCACAAATCTTCTTAACTGTTCCCTGGGTTCCTATAGAGTTTTCCCCACATCTGGAGATATTTTACTTTCAGTTCTTCTAGATATGATAATCTAAACCAAAGTTGGTACCCATGGGATTCATTCTTTAGAAGATTTTTTCCATTCTGGAAAACTTATGGTCCAAATGCCATTCTTTTCTTTGTACCAACTTAACTGCCAACTAAGTCAATTTGTTTGTTTTCAGTTTCTCCCTAATGGTAGCTCTGAGAACAGAAAGGGAGTTAAAATTTTAAAAGAGAGAAAATATTGTATAGCTTTATTCTTCCACTCAGCATGACAGGATCCAGAGAGACTACTAAGTGAAGGAAATGTTATAAAAATATGCATGTGTATAATATATGATTTGTTGTCTGTTGTTTAGTTTTTAGTTGTGTTCAACTCTTTGTGACCCTATTTAGGGTTTTCTTGGCAAAGATACTAGATTTATTTGCCATTTCCTTCTCTAGTTCATTTGAACAAATGAAAAAAAACAGAGGCAAATAGGGTTTAATGACTTGCCCAGGATCACATAGCTAGCAAGTGTCTGAGACTAGATTTGGATTCATTGTGCCTCATGTCCCCCGGGAGTATGTTAACTGCTGTGGGCAAGGGCTTTTTAATTTCTGTCTTTGTATTTACAGCACCTAGTGCCTGACATTTAGTAGTTGTTCCCAGAATACTTGAGTTAAAAATGAATCTCAAGAGAGAAGTTGGGACTTGTCTGTAGTAAGGCAGTAAGTATCAAAGCTGGAAGAAAAGGAAGATTTGGTTCCTTTTGTGCCTGCTGGACAGGATATTTAATTTTTTTTCATAAATTAAAAAAATAATTTATTTTCATATATACTTACAATCTGTCTCTTCTATATCCTCCCCTACTCAACAAGAACCCACAAAACCCACAAAAAACTCTCATCATAAACATACATAGTATAGTAAAACAAATTCTCATATTAGCCATGCTAAAAAATGTCTACATTTGAAGTTCATCACCTCTCTAGTAGGAGGTGAGTAGGAAAATTCATCTTAAGTCTTCTTGACTTATGGCTTGTTATTCCTTTTCAGATGTAAAGTTTTTCAAAGTTGTTTTTCTATAATGTATAAATTATTCTGAGTTCTGCTCATTTTTCTTTGCATCAATTTATAGAAGCCTTCCCAGTTTCCTCTGAAACTGTCCATTTATTAATTTCCTATGGCACAATAATATTCCATTAATTAATTCTAAAACTATTCAATACTGTAATTTGTTTAACAATTCTTTAAAAGGAAGACATTCTATTTTTGACAAATAGAAAAATATATGAATATTATATGTATATATATGTCCTTTTCCTATTTCTTTAAAGGTTATAGGCCTAATATTTTTATAGATAGGTTAAAGGTCATGCATTTTTAGGAACTTTGGGGTTATAGTTCCAAATTGCTCTACAAAATGACTAGACCAATTCATAGATCCATCAATAGTACACTAGTGTGCCTATTTACAGCAGCTTCTCCAACATTTGTAATTTTCTTCTTTTGTCATATTTATCAATCTTATAGGTATGAAGTAGAAAATCAAGTTTGCTTTAAATTGTTTCTCTAATTATCTGATAATTTTTTTTCATCTTGGTTCCTGCCATTTTTTAAAAAATATATTTTATTTGATCATTTCCAAGCATTATTCGTTAAAGACATAGATCATTTTCTTTTCCTCCCCCCCCCACCCCCCATAGCCGACGCGTAAGTCCACTGGGCATTAGATGTTTTCTTGATTTGAACCCATTGCTTTGTTGATAGTATTTGCATTAGAGTGTTCATTTAGAGTCTATCCTCTGTCATGTCCCCTCAACCTCTGTATTCAGGCAGTTGCTTTTTCTCGGTGTTTCCACTCCCATAGTTTATCCTTTGCTTATGAATGGTGTTTTTTTCTCCTGGATCCCTGCAAGTTGTTCAGGGACATTACACCGCCACTAATGGAGAAGTCCATTATGTTCGATTATACCACAGTGTATTAGTCTCTGTGTACAATGTTCTCCTGGTTCTGCTCCTCTCGCTCTGCATCACTTCCTGGAGGTTGTTCCAGTCTCCATGGAACTTCTCCACTTTATTATTCCTTTTAGCACAATAGTATTCCGTCACCAACATATACCACAGTTTGTTCAGCCATTCCCCAATTGATGGGCATCCCCTCGTTTTCCAGTTTTGGGCCACCACAAAGAGCGCAGCTATTATCTGATAATTTTTTAACATTTTTTTCCTATGGTTATTGATATTTCGGATTTCTTCCTTGGAAAACTGATTATACACAAAATGTTTGATTTTTATAGGGGAAAATGTTATCCAGGCCCTTGGGAAAGACCTGGGTATTTTGAAGGGTAATGTATGGATAGAAAGCTTAAGGTCAAGGTGAATGCAATGGAATGAGCCAAGACAATAATGGAGTAGATTGATTAGGAGGAGGTAGGGTGTAATTACTATCTCACATGGAAGAGGAATGAGTGGAAGAATTACCACTGGGATGGGAGGAGTAGGTGATAGGTTGGTAGTACTAGAATCCTAATTTCCTAAAGTCTTGGATAAAGAGAGAACAGCATAGCCAATTAGAAGGGTAAAAACCTTATTGAAGTATAGAGAAATAGGAGGGAAAGGGGAGGGGATAAGGGAAGCATTGAGATAGAACGAGGGAGGGACCAAGCAAAGGAAAGTCCTTTAAAGGTCTCAGGGACAAAGAGAAGGAAGAATACATTAAGAGAAAGGAGAGCAAGGAGATAAGAAAAGGGAGGGTAACTAAGAAGGAAATACATATCAAGAAACCAGGGGGTTAAGGTGAGGGAAAAAGGGAGGACTCTAATGATAAGATAAGGGAGGGCTTTTTAGGACCAAATCTCTAACTAGAAAGTGTGATAGGAGCGATAAGTTAGGGACTTTAGGAAAGGAGGATGGGACAGGAACTAAAAGGTAAAGGGGAAAAGACAAGAAAGGGGCTCTCAGAAAAGTGGGCCAATTTGGAACTAGGAGGGCAAAGAGGAAGTTTTCTAAAATGGAGTGCGAATTAGAGAAATACCAAACAGAAGAAATTGGACATATAAGGAGATATATAGCAAAAAGAAAGAAAGAAAAGACCAAACATTGAAGAAAAACAGAATGCAGAGAAATATGGCACTAGTAATTATGACATTAAATGTGAATGGGATGAATTCATCCATAAAATAAAAATGTAAGCAGAAAGGATTAAAAACCAAAACCCTGACAATATGCTGTTTATAAGAAACACACTTAAAAATGAGAAACACATATAACGTAAAAATAAAGGGCTAGAGCAGAATATATTATGCCTCACCTGCTACAAAGGAAGCATGGGTAGTAATCATGATCGCTGACAAAGTTAAAGCTAAAATAGATACAAACAAAAGAGATAAACAGGGAAATATTATGTTAAAAGGTACCACAGATAACAAAGCATCATCTATTTTGAGTCTATATGCACCAAATATTATAGCATCCAAAATTTTAAAAGAAAAATTACATGAATTACAGACAGAAACAGATAACAAAATAATAATAGTGAAGGACTTTAATCTCCCCCTCTCAGAACTAGATAAATCTAATAAAAAAATAAATCAGAAAGAAGTCAAGGACATCAATAGAATCTTCAATAAGTTCAATATGATAGATATCTGGAAAGAATTGAATGGGAACAGAAAAGACTATACCTTCTTCTCACTAGTACATGGCACCTTCACAAAAATGTTCATATATTAGGGCATAGGAATATTAGAGTTAAATGTAGAAAAGTAGAAAATTTAAATGCAATTTTCTCAGACCATAACACAATAAAAATTGTATATAAGGGACCATGGAAACAAAAAGTAAAAAATAATTGGAGACTAAATAACTTAATCTAAAAGAATAAGTGCTTTAAAGAATAAATTATTGAAACAATAAATAATTTCATTCAAGAAAGTTATAATAATGAGATTTTTTACCAAAACCTATGGGATACAGTAAAAACAGTAATTAGAGGAAAATGTATATCTCTAAATGCTTATGTTAATAAAATAGAGAAGGAAAATATTAATTAATTGAGAATGCAATTAAAAAACTAGAGAAAGATCAAAGTAAAAATCCCCAACTAAACACCAAATAAAAAATTCCTAAAAATTAGAGTTGAGATTAATAAAATTGAATACAATAAAGCCATTGGATTAATAAATAAACCTCAAAGTTTCTTTAATGAAAAAAATCAACAAATTGATAAACTTTTGGTTAATCTAATAAAAAAGAGAAAAGAAAACCAAATTACTAGCATTAAAGATGAAAAGGGTGACTATACCACCAATGAAGATGAAATTAAAGTAATTATTAGAAGTTATTTTGCTCAATTATAGGAAAACGAATTTAGCAATGAAAAAAATAGAATACATATCAGAGCAAGAAGCAGAATATCTAAATAAACCTATTTTAGAAAAAGAAATTTAACAAGTCATAAATGAATGTCCTTTGAGAAAAGCATTAGCACCAGGTGAATTTGCAAAAGAATTCTACCAAACATTTAAGGATCAACTAATTTCAGTAGTAAACAAATTATTTTAAATAACAGGTAAACAAGAGTTTTACCAAACTCCTTTTATGAAACAAATATGGTGATTATACTTAAGCCAGGAAGAAGAAAAACAGAGAAAGAAAACTATAGACCAATCTCATTAATGAATATGGATGCAAAACTCCTAAACAAAATATTAGCTAGGAGACTACAATATGTGACAAAGAAAATACATTGTGACCAAAAAAAACCTATCCCTGGAATGCAAGAATAGTTTAATATAAGGAAATCTATCAATATAATTAATGATATCAAACAAAAGTAATTTTAAAAATGTGATCATATCAATACATACAGAAAAAGCCTTTGACAAAATACAACACTCATTCCTATTAAGACCACTGGAAAGCTTAGGTATAAATGAATTTTTTCTTAAAATGATACAAAGCATCTACCTAAAACCACCAGCAAGTATTATCTTTAATGGGGAGATTCTAGAACTCTTACCAATAAAATCAGGAGAGAAACAAGGATCCCCATTATCACCAATATTATTTAACATAGTATTAGAAATGCTAGCAGTAGCAAGAAGAGAAGAATAAGAAATAGAAAGAATCAGAATGGGCAAGGAGGTAATAAAACTATCTCTGTTTGATGATGCCATGATGATATATGTGGAAAATTCTAGAAATTCAACTAAAAAGTTAGTTGAAACTAGAAATAATTTTAGCACAGTAGCAGGATATAAAATAAATCCACATAAATCATCAGCATTTTTATATATTACTGACAAAGTTCTATAAGAAGAGATAGAAAGAGATAGTCCATTTAAAATAACTACAGATAGAATAAGATACCTGGAAGTATACCTGCCAAAACAAACTCAGAAATTACATGAATATAATTCTAAAACACTTTTTACACAATTAAAGTCAGATCTAACTAATTGGAGAAATATTAATTGTGGATGGGCAGAGTTAAAAGAATCAACGTGACAATAGTAACTAATCTACTTATTCAATGCCACCCCAATTAAATTACCAAACACTATATTGAATTGGAAAAAGATCATAAAATTTATTTGGAAGAAGAAAAGATCAAGAATATTGAAGGAAATTAATGAAAAAAGTAAAAGAAAGAAGTACTCAATTTTAAGTTGTATTATAAATCAGTAAGTATCAAAACTATCTAGTCCTGGCTAAGAAACAGAAAGGTAGACCAGTGGAACAGAACAGACATACAACAAACAGTAGCAAAAGATTATAATAATCTTCTATTTGACAAAATCATAGATACAGGTTTTTGGGCCAGAAAAGTCACTGTTTAGTAAAAATTAGTGGGATAACTAGAAGCTAGTTTGGCAGAAACTAGTGTAGAAAAGTATCTTACACCATTCACTGAGATAAAATAAAAATTGATATAACATAAAAGTTGATATCACAAGCAAATTAGGACAGTGAACATATTAACTATCACATTTATGGATAGGAGAGTAATTTTTTGAGTCCACAGGTGATGGAGAACATTGTGAAATGTAAAATGGATAATGTTGAGTACATTAAATTGAAAAGTTTTTGTACAAATAAAGTAATGCTGCCAGCATGAGAAAGACAAACAAACAAACTTGGAGAGAAGTTAAGAACAAGATAATGAACAATGAGATGAGTAGGAATAGAAGAAAAACAAAAACCTGGAAGAGAAATTTTGTGGACTGCTTCTCAGATAGAGGTCTTATACCTAAAATATATCAAGAACTTTGTCAAACTTTATAAGAATAAAAACATCTCCCCAATTGATAAATGGGCAAAAGATGTGAACAGAAAAAATTTCAGATGAAGAAACTAAAGCCATATGTAGATATATGAAAAAATGCTCTAAATCAATCTGATTAGAAAAATGCAAACCAAAATTTTGAGACACTACCTCTTACCCATCAGGCTGGCTAAAATGACAAAAGGGCAAAGTCAGATTCAGTGGAAAAACATGGACACTAAAGTACTATTAGTGGAGCTGTGAACTGATCCAACCATTTTGGAAAGCAATTTGGAATGACACCCGGAGAGTTATACATCTATGACTACCCTTAAACCCAGCTATACCATTGCTGGGTCTGTTTCCCAAGGGGATCAGGGAAAGAGGAAAAGAACCCATATGTTCAAAAATATTTATAATAGCTCTCTTTGTGGTGGCAAATAATTGGAAACCGAAGGGATGCCCATCAATTGGGGAATGGTTGGACAAATTGTGGTATATGATTGTGGTGGAATACTACTGTGCCATAAGAATCAATGAACAGACTGTTTTTTAAAAAAAACAAACAAACTTGGAGAGAAGTTAAGAACAAGATAATGAACAGTGAGATGAGTAGGAATAGGAAAACATTATACATAGCTACAGAATTAATGTTAGAAGAATAAACTCTGGATATTACCTCCACAAACTTAACAGAAAGGTGAAATATGAAAGACAATTTATATGTTGACTGCCTTGACAATTTTTTTGTGTGTGTGATGAAGGGAGGGGGAGAAAGAGCTGGGATAAGAGTGGGTGGGGTTTATTTTGTATATATGAAGGAAAGTAAACTAAACATAAGAGATTTGTGAATTCACTTGTGTACAATTTTCTATTTCTTTGTGTATGGAAATACTTGTTTCATTTGGTTTTGTAAAATCTAAAATAAGAAATAAAACTGATGATATAAATATAAGTCTATATCTCCTTATCATTTACCTATTGGTGAATGACTTTTAGTTATCTAACTTTGAGCTTTACGTGTCTTAGATATGAGGCCATTATAATAAAAAATGAGGCATTTACAAATTACCCTTTTCTTTTCATTGCATTAGATTTTTTTTGTGGGTGGTAGTAAGAACCCCTACCCCCTTTTTTAGATAACAAAAGTTGTCCATTTTATCTTGTGTGAGGATCTTCAAATTTCTTACCTGGTTTTAGATTATCATTCAAATGAGTTCTTTTGAGTCTCCCAAATGTTTTCCAATTTCCAATATTCTTGGGTACATCTATAGATGTGATAGTGAGACTTGAGGTTTATGGTAGGAGCAATAAATAGCCTAACCTCCCCCATTGTGCAAGTTAAGCTAGTATTTCCTTAAAAGGTATTAAGATCTTCCTTGGAATTTGGCTGACTAAGGGCCTGTTGTCATTTTCATACACACACACACACACATTTTTAGCATAAAGTAGCTCTGAGGGGATGCCCTTTGATTGGGGAATGGCTGAACAAATTGTGGTATATGTTGGTGATGGAATACTATTGTGCTCAAAGGAATAATGAACTGGAGGAATTCCATATGAACTGGAATGACCTCCAGGAATTGATGCAGAGTGAAAGGAGCAGAACCAGGAGAACATTATACACAGAAACTGATACACTGTGGTACAATCGAATGTAATGCACTTCTCCATTAGTGGCAATGCAGTGATCCTAAACAACCCAGAGGGATCTATGAGAAGGAACACTATCCACATTCAGAGGAAAAACTGTGGGAGTAGAAACACAGAAGAAAAGCAACTGCTTGATTACATGGGTTGAGGGGATATGATTGGGGATGTAGACTCTAAATGAACATCCTAGTGCAAACATCAACAACATGGAAATAGGTTTTGATCAAGGACACATGTAATACCCAGTGGAATTGTGTGTCAGCTATGGGAAGGGTGGGGGGAGGGAAGGGAGGGAAAGAATATGATTCTTGTAACCACGGAATAATGTTCTAAATTGACTAAATTAATAAATTAATTTAAAAAAATAAAGTAGCTCTGAGAAGCTTGAGAAGTTTCAGATACTTGGCTAGTGGACTACACTGGGGGTTTCATTTAACTGAATCACCTTGAGGAATTCTTAGTGTTTATCTTTGTTAAACATCTTTCTCTAGGTAAATTTCCTTTTGTTAATTGTTGAATGGCCTACAAGTTTCTCATTTTATTCCACTATTTAATTTAAACTACCAGGGGTCCAGCCCAAAATTGGGCAAAAAGAGGTGTTTGATCTCTGCCAGCCACTCTACTAGATTATTGACTAGTGTTCAGAAAAGGTAATGGGAGAGTAAAAACATGGAACACCCATGAATTTCACACTAGCCTACTTGAATATCTCTATTGTTTGCAATGATTTCTTTGATAACTAAGGGCAACATCTTTGTAAGAGACAACATTCTAGTACGGAAAAGATAATTCAAGGGATAATAATTACTCACCCAGAGAATGGCATGATTCCATCCTTCTATTTGGACTAATAGAACAGAAAGTAGGTTTTTGAAATCTGAGAAATCACTAATGAGATCTGAACTTCCCAGTTTTGGATGCCAAATAAGGAATAGAAGCATTTTTTTCAAATAGCCACCAGCTAATGTGAAGGGTTAAATTTTTGGGATAGGAGTTTGAACAAAGCCAGGAGAGCAATATGGTAAACACAAAACATTTAGTTTACTATTAGGAAAGTATGGACAGGAAATATAAAGGAGGAAAGTGAGAGTAATCTTATGATAGCTTATAACTATACCTAAGCTCCCAATCCTAACTAAAAATTTCTAAAAATCCCTAAATCTATCTGCCTTCAAGAGCAGTTTATTCTGCTGGGCAAGGCCCAGCCTATTTACCTACTCTGCCTATATAATAATTTACCCACTATCTTTCTAATCTATCTACCCAAGCTAATCAATAATCAATAAGGCTGTTAAGGCCTTAAAACCATTTCTCAGCCTCTTCTCAGTCCCAGAGAGAATGAGCCACACACTCCTCTCCCCAGGGGACCCAGAGACAAAAGCCCTTTCCAACTGCCAGCTGTAACTGACTAACTCTCAGCCACACCCTTCCAACTGTCACTAACTGACAGTTTGCACAGCAAAGGGGCTCTTGCTCAAAAATCTTTTTGCTCCCTTGCCTTTTAAAATGGAAAAAGGGAGAAATTAAGAAAAACTCTCTTAACACTAGGAATATCTCAAACTTTTGTATATCAGGTTCCTTTGCTCATAACTAAATCAAGTATCAAAGCATTTGTTCATTTTCCCATCTTAAAGATTTGGCTTCAAGTGAGACATATGCTAAAGAAAAGTATCATTTTTTTCCAAAACTCTTAAGAAAGATATGCATCTCCTTTTTCTATTCCCCATAAATAGCATCTCTTGTAAAACGATCATCACCTTAGTGATTGTCTCCTGAATCAGCCCAAATAAAACTGCCATTGGAGCCTGGCTGACTATTGCTATTAAATAAAGTGAAATTTTTAAAGTTGTGATTTTTTGACCAGACTTGGAAAAAAAAATATTCACATGGCTAAATTGATTATGGAAATTTAAAGCTAAGTTGTTTGAATTGCTTTTATTAACTAAATTACTCTGAAAGATGAGGCTAAAAAAGGCATTATTCGACAGTTTCCTTCCTTTTATGATTTGCTTGAAATTGGCTTTTTTGTTGTCATTTTTGTTTTAAATTGCCTGCTCCTCAGAAGATGTTGCTCTTTCTATGAGTATATGAGGCAAATATGAGGTGAAGGGAATTCCACACCTTGGTACTTTATAGCATTGTCCACCATTTGCTAGAGTTGAACTATTTGCTTGAGACTGAGAGGTTTTATTTTTGATCATCAGTGTGCTTGTTTGACAGATACTTATGTGTTCTGTGTCTTTCCAAGGTAACCTTCAAAGATTAAAAAAAAATTTAGCAACAATCCAAAGGTTTTCAAAAGTATACATTTAACAGACATTGATCTTGTGTGCTCATCTCCCCAGAGTAATCCATAGTGGGAGTGATATAATAGTTAATAATAATAATAAGTAACATCTAAAAATTGCTTATCATGGTGGCAGGTAAAAGTTAAAATGGTTGAAGAAACAAAGGTTCAAGTTTCTGTGCCTTTCAATTTATTAAGGTATACTTGGCAACTGCCTAATAAATTGGGACCACAGTCTTCCCTCATAGCACTGGACCCCAAATAATACAGGGCAAACAGATTTTTATATATTAAAAATAATCAAATAAGACCAATTAGTTAAAAGAAAACATTGAACCAAGAAATAAAATTAGGCAATCTAATTTTTTTTTTAATCCTTACTTTTTGACTTAGAATCAATACTATGTATTAGTTCCAAGGCAGAAGAGCGGTAAGGGCTAGGCAATGGGGGTGAAGTGACTTGCTCAGTGTCACACAGTTGAGAGGTATCTGAAGCCAGATTTGAACCCAGGTCTTCCCATCTCTGGCCCTGACTCTCTATCCACCCAGCCACCTAGGTGCCCTAGTAATCTAATTTCTAATTGGAGGAAAAGGGCCTTTCCAAATTAAGAGGAGAGTGAACAGGTACATTTCCCTAAATTCAGAAAAAGAGGCATCCATCCCACTTTTCCCAAATGACTGTAAACAATCAATGGAATATGGATAAAATAACTGATTGATTAGTATGGGGCTGATTTTCAGATAAAACATATAGACTGCTTGAGATGTACAATTGTGAGAAAACTCCTTGCACTGATCTTTGGATCTGGGTCTCTGGTCAGCTTAACCTGGGTCCTTCGTTAAGGGTCTTTAAACAGCAGGTAGAGGTGGTCTAGTTCCCCAGGTTCAAACAATACAATATGGTTTCCTCCCAGTTGAATAAAGTTTTCTCACAAGACTGAAATTGGCTTAGACTTATAATGGAATAGAAAAGGAATGGAACTAGCTCCAGAACTGAAACACAGGCTAGAGTCAGTGTGTCTACTCATAATTAATCACTTGCTATCCTAATCCCCTCACCCCATGCTAAGTGCTTTGCAATGATTATCTCGCTTGCTCCTCACTGCAACGATGAGAAGAAGGAGCTCATAGTATACTCATTTTACAAATGAGGAAATTAAGTGACTTATCCAGGGTCACACAGCTAAGAAGTATGGAAGCTCAGATTTAAACTTGGGTCTTCCCATTGTACCATGTAGCTGCCTACAATGGAATACTATAAGCTCAGGTATCCATGTTTGCAAGAGCAAGAAGTTGGTTGGTAGAGAGTTGACTGAAATTCAGTTTTACACTAGAGAATGATTTTTTAAATAAGTTTTTCTTTATAAAAATTTCAGTGGAATTGTGCGTTGGCTATGGGAAGGGGTGGGGGGAGGGGAGGGAAAGAATAAGATTCTTGTAACCAAGGAATAATGTTCTAAATTGACTAATTAAATAAAATTAAAAAAAATTCACTTAGAAGCATAACATGGAAGTACTTTATTTACCTCAGTTTCCCTCTAAGCAGCACAAGTATATACCAAAACATCAGGGGATCTGCAGAGACTTCCTCTAATAATGCAGATAGCAATCCATCTTCTTTACAACCTTTGCAGTTGTTGTCCAACTCCACAATATTCCATAGAGCGTCTATCTATCCAATGTACTGGAAATGCTACGTAACACTTGTAGAGATTGTAACAATTTCTTTCTCTCCCCTCTTCCCTCCTCCCTCCTGGAGCCAATAAGCTCTTCCACTGGATTATACAAATGTTATCACTTATACCTGTTTCTATATTCCCTTCCTTCCTTCCTTCCTTCCTTCCTTCCTTCCTTCCTTCCTTCCTTCCTTCCTTCCTTCCTTCCTTCCTTCCTTCCTTCCTTCCTTCCTTCTTTCCTTCTTCAATGAGTAGATTAAAATAGTTTTGAGAAAAAACATTTAATTAAATGGCATAGCAAGATCAGTAATTACCAAGCATTTCTCTGAGAAACTTGGAGCACTTTTTCCACAAAGACACATAAAGTATGGGCAGAGGAGAGGAGAATGGACAGGAACTTAAAATATCATGGTAGTGAGGTACATACTTAAGGAACACACATAGCCAAAGCAACTCACAATTCTGAACAGCTATTCTTCAGTGTCCTTTCTTTCTCTAGACTGTCTTCATGAAGGTCACTCTAAAGCATTTCATCTTAGCAAGAGCTTAACTTGCTTCTTACAGAGTGTGACATCTTGACTACCTTATTCAATTCGTTCCTGGGTTGAGCCAAGCAGATCAGTTGGATCTTGAATTGCTACCAAATTGGGTTGTGTAGCCAGCCGTTTCTGCCATTTGGGGTTAGGTCATTGGTTGACCACTGGGCTGCTATTGCCAGACCGGGCCCAGCAGAACCCTTGACTATTTCCTGTGGTGTGGCACCTCTACTAGATAAGTTGATCTACTGAAATCCCTGGGTTCACTCTTTAGTAATCAACTACGTCCTCCAGAGCACCTGGGTATTACTATGCTCTTTGTGTCTCTAGTGTTACAGTACTCTTTAGCTAGAGTGCTATCGTGCTCTTACAACAAGGGAAGTGACTCTTAGTTGACCTATTTAAGTCTTTCCCCCCTTCTGAAGGGGGTTCCCTTTTATAATTCAATATTTCTAGCTGCTGCTGTGTAAATGGGGGACACCCTTACAAAACTAACAAGACTGGAAAGAATTTGGAGCCAGATTGTAAAGAGCTTTAAATGGCAACCAAAGGCATCATTATATTTCATTCCAGAAGTGATAGGGAGCCACCAGAGTTTATTGGGGAGTGGCCTGGTCAGAATTGTACTTCAGGAAAATCACTTTGAGAGTTTGGTGAAGGGTTGATTCGGGTAGGAAGATAGTTGGGGAAGAGAGGCTGGTTAGGATGCTCATTCAATAGTCAAATGAGAGATAATGAGAGCCTGAACTAGGGTAATAAGTGATGGTGGGTAGAAGAAAAGATGGATGGGAGAGATGTGAAAACAGAAGTGACAGGGTTTGACAAGTGACTGGATATGCCACTATATAGCTATCTAGGCATGAGGAGTTGGGGATGTTATTAAGATTATAAACCTTGGAAAGATGGTGGTGCCCCCTAGAGAAACAGTAAAGAGGGATGGGATTGAGAGGAAAGATAATGAGTTGGATGACTAAGGGACATTCTATATACCATGCTTAGGTTATTTCATTTTGGCAGAAATAGAACTTTTAGCATTGGAGCAGAGATCACCCATAAGAAGAGGGGCTCAATTTCTCTTTCTTTTTTCTTTTTTTAACCTTTACCTTCCATCTTAGACTCAATACTGTGTATTGGTTCTAAGGCAGAAGAGTGGTAAGGACTAGGAAATGGGGGTCAAGTCACTTGCCCAGGGTCACACAGCTAGAAAGTGTCTGAGGCCAAACTTGAACCCAGGACCTCCCATCTTTGGACTTGGCTCTCCATCCACTGAGCCACCCAGCTGCCTCCTAAAGGGCTCAATTTCTGGCCTGGTTGGATAGCAGACTTGGACTTTTAGGGGTCAGTCCAAAGCTAAGGTGAAATGTAACACTGACTATTCAGAAGTCCTAAAAAACTATTCTATGACCTGATGAGGTCTGAGTATCAACCTTCCAGGAGAGTGTACGTTGATTACTAAATCCTATTTTCGCTTTCTGTCAGTTCATGCTTGTGAGTGTTTTGTTTGGCATTGTGTTTGTTTATAGGAGATAAATACATAGACTCTAATTCATTTATATTACCCATTTGAGTTCCTTGCTATATCCTTTGGGGAGACCTTACACCTGAGCCCAAACCCAAGCATCAATCATCTTCCTCCAGCACACCAGGATGGAGGTTAGAACCAAAAGAGTGTAGGAAAAGGGAGCCCAATTCCTATCCTCCAGAACAGGACCTGATTTCCAGTGCTTGGGTCCAGAGTAGATGGGCTCCTTAGGGAAAGGGATTAGGCACAGTGCCCTAGCCCTTTGGCCCCCGTAGAGGTTATAATTATTAGGATGGGTTAATTGTGAACAGGCCATTGTTAATGGATAAATAAGAGCTGTCATCTGACCCTTTCAGGAGAGACCAAAGGTTCTGAGTTCAGAGAAACTAATAGATCAAATAGCCTCCAGGTGTCCAGGTATAATGTAGCAACAATGAAAACATTTTAGTTCAGGAGTGTCTGGACACTGGAAGAGACCTGCTTCCTGGGTAACCAAGGAGGTCAGCTGGAAGCTCAGACTGGACCAGGAATAGAAGCTGGGGACTAGGACAAATAAGTGCTCCAATAACAAAGGAGGGAACAATGGCCTGGACAAGAAATAAAAAGTGTGGAATTTTTTTTTTAAATGAGACTCTCCCCCCCCAATCCCCCCCCCCCCCCCATATAGCTCTTCAGGGAAGAGCCAGGTCAAAGGTTCTGGACTGGGAATAAACTGATCTCAGGTATCCAGATAGAAATAATAGAAATCTAGGAAACTCAGAAAGACACCTCTCCTGGTTTGGCTAAAGCTAGACTCTCTACTTATAATTGCCTACCGACCTAGAACTTTTATTGCTCTTCAGTAAAGCTGGGTCTATTTCAAAGACTGATTGGAGAGCAACTTAATGAAAAAGAAGGGATGCAGAAATGAAGGGAGAAAGCTCCGTTTCCAAGGCCATAGTGGATAGAAAAACCTTGAAGGCTCTTGCTTTGGTAGCATTGAAGTATGAGACCCCATTGTACCTCCATACTGTTATATCAAAAAATGAATGTGTGCTTTTGATCCAACCCCTTTATCCTAATGGGTTTATGCTGGGTGCAGGTTGTCCATTCTAATTCATCTCTGTTTCATTAATATTTGTGACTTCCCAGAGGGCATTTGACAGTTGCATGAAGTCCTAGATGAATAACTACTGAGCAAATCTCTCTGCCCTCCTATATTTTTAAAGCTGATTTGCCCTGTGACTTCTAGACTCTTGCCTACTTATCAAGTGATGAGGGACTCTTATTCTAGTCTCCCCATTCCTGTCTACTACCAGATTTAATTAAATGCCATTATCTGGGAATACTTTTCCCTCTTCTCTTCTCTAAAGGATGTTCCTAGGTTACCCAGGAAGCAGGTCCCTTTCCTTCCAACTGAAGCTACACTCTTGGGCATAGAGATGCTCGTGTAGTGTGAGCATAAGACCAAATAGATCTAATAAAGGTTTCCATGGGGATTCATTCCTAGGCCCTGAGGTCTGCCCTTATGCAACAAAGAGAGCTGTGCATGCAGAAGAGCAATCTTGTCTGCATTCATGGCCACTAAATGCCTTAAATTGCAGTTCCATCTATATAAAGATCACAGTGGAAGGCTGAACAATTTTTATTAGTCCTAGTTACTGGTATATAAAGTTACCTCCCTGGTTTTGAGGCATTCATAAAAATGGATATTATGGGGTCATTAAATACAGCATTATTTTATTTAAAATTAATGCCACCAATTTTCATTAAATTGAGAGAGAGATACTTTTCCCTCCACCATATTCACATTTTGGTTACATTCTTTCTCCAGTCAGTTTTTTGTACTAATCTCTAAAAAATGGAGAATGGGTTCTACAGTCATTTTTATTTCTAGAATTGTTTGTCCTCTCTCCCTTTTGAAATTCTTTGTATTACTTGTATTAATTGATGCTTACGTATTGTAACCTGCTCTTCCTCACCTCACCCTACCTCACCCCACTCCACCCCAGTAGATTATAAATTCCTGAAGGGCAGGGATATTTTATTTTTGCCTTTCTATCACCTGTGTCTAGAATAGTGTCTGAGATAGAGGCACTTAAATGATTTTTGCACTGAACTGGATTTTTTGGTACCTTCCAACTATCATTTCTGAAACTTCCATAATGCCAGGGAATCTACAGATGTGACAAAACTTGTTCAACAGTGGCACTGGGTGTGTCAGCCTTGCTCTTGGTATCACTCATTATATTTGTCACCATCATGAGGCTAATTGACTTGCATGTTGGGTATAAAGCTATGGGGCATCTGACCTGGTATTGACTTCCTATGTTACTTTCTTGAATTGCTAATGGCATATATTATACCTCCAGATATTAACCACTCCCTGTTGTAGGTAGACTTGTTGGTCAACAGCAAATGCTTATAAATGCATTCTCATTTTTTTTTATGGTAGATTTTTGTTGGAGTCAAATTCAATCTTTTTCCAGATTTTGAAAGAGAAGATGGTACCTTGGGTACCATACATACCCTGTCTCACAAGGCTACCCCCAAGTTCCTTAAGGGATGCTTGTTTGGCAGAGTCTCTTCTTTTAACAGGTAGATAATTGGTTGCAATGAGGCAGCACCTACTAAGTAATTAGGAATTTGTGAAAACAGCCTTATAGGCAGGTGGGGATCCAAACTGTTAGGTTATCCTAAAACTTGGACCTCCTGGAGGTCCTTAGGATGGTGAGATAAGTGTGGCATGTTTAATCCTTTCTGAATTTTTCAGGAAAAATTAACTTTATAGTACCTGATATTTGGCATGGGCTGACATTAATGAAAAAGATCAGCATATTTTCCCCAGAATAACTCCAGGATTCTATACTTAATCCTGTGCTATTTAGCACTTTTATTGATTATTTTGGTAAAAGTAGAGGTGATATGTCCATCAGATTTGTAGATGATACAAAGCTGGGAAGCATAGCTAAGGAACAAAGGTTTTAATAGCCTAGAATACTGGACTGAATCTAATAAGAAGAAATTGAACAGAGAAAAATGTGAAATCTTATAGTGGGGGACAAAAAATGACGACAACAAAATATTTCTCAAATGTAAGGTGTAGGAGATATGCATAGTCAAAAATTGTTTTGAAGAAGACAGAGACAAAGAAGCTAAGGTCATCTTGGACTACTTTTAAAAGGGGATAGCTTTTAGGAAGAGGAAAGTGATCATTCTATTTCCTTTGTAAGATGTCATTTGGAATATTGTGTTCAGTTCAGACAAGATTAAGAAGGGGCAACTAGGTGGCTCAGTGGATAGAGACCCAAGACTACATGGGAGGTCCTGGGTTCACATCTGGCCTTAAACATTTATTAGTTGTGTGAGCCTGGGAAAATCACTTAACCCTCATTGCATAGCCCTTACTACTCTTCTGCCTTAGAACTAGAACAGGGCATAGATTCTAAGACAGAAGGTAAGGGTTTAAAAAAAAAAAAGCCATTGATAAATGGGAAAGTATCCATAGAAGGGCAACTAAAATGATGAGGGGCTTTGAGTTCCCATCCTTTCCCCCCAAAAAACAAATGCTTGGGCTATGGACATTTTATATCTCTAGCTGCTAAGGTCCTCTGGGAAGCTTAGCACGGGAAAATGGATAACATGTTAGAGATGCGCTTCATATTAAGAGATTGGGCCTATTTTGTGAGAGAAATGAAACTTATCCTGTGGTTTACTTAACCCAACACTCTCGTCATTCCCATGTCCTTGGATGACTTAAAAGCGATGGTACCCAGTGAGTGCTTGAAATATACCTATAGGATAGGACATCCCACAAAGATGGGGAATTCCTAGGAAGAAGAGACCCTGCCTGTCTTCTCTGAATCCTCAATCATAGCATTCGCACAATGCAGTGCACATAGTAGGAAGGAAAGAAATAGACATTTATTAAGTGTGCTCAATGTGCCAGACAATGTGCTAAGTGTAGAGGATACAAAGAAATACAAAAGATAATTTCGTCCCCCTCTAAAGCTTATATTCCAATGGGAGAAGACACTATACAAAAAGCATTTGGGAGAATCCAGAGGGAGGGAATGATCTTGAAAGTCTAGAAAGTCAGGGATAGGGCCAGGAGGGGGCCCTTCACCAAATGGAGGTCTAGGAAGAAACATCTCACCAAGGAAAAAAGAAGACATGGCACTTATGGAGGGACATGAATGGCGAGCCAGCTGCAGGAATGTCAGGATGTTCCTGGGGTTGGAGTCCTAGGTGCTAAGACAAATTCTAGGATGAGACAGCATGATTTTAAAGTCCAGAAGGTCAGGAAGAGGTCTGGGAGGAGTCCTTCAAATAGTTAAATGAATGAATGAAAAAATTTATTAAGAATTTATTATGCATTCTAAATCAACTAATAAATAAAATTTTAAAAAAGTTTATTATGTGCTAAGCACAAAACAATGACTAGTCTCTGTCCTCTAAGAGCTTCCCTTCATACCTAGGGGAGTGGTGACCAAGGAGGGTTAGATACTGGGATGGAAAGTTACCCAGAGGCTGAACAAGCACTATAGAGGAGTAGATTGGCACACCTCATTCTGGAACAATGGCAGATCACCATGTTTGGCATGTGGTACGCCATTAATAAATGCTTGTTGACTGACTGATGGAGCCAATACATCATGGTTCATGGTTCCAGAACTGGAAGTGGAGAAGGAAAGGATACATAAGTTAGGCAATTAATTGATGAAGAAGTGACTGGAAAGGAGGGAGTGAAGTAAAGCATCATTGGGGCTTTCTAGAAATAGTTGTCTGTGAGATATAGTCACCAATTAGAAAAGTGGAGGCTTAAGGCAGAAGGTCCTCCAAGGTAGAGTCTCTGGTATAGAATCTGATGGTTGTTGAGGGTGTGACATAAAGTTGCTAATTTAATTAAAAATATGATAGACATCTTGCAAAAATCCACATTTGTTTAATATTGTATAGCAATAACTAACAAGAGTCAGTGTCATATGCTGAATTAAATTAAGCTAGCCACAGAGTGGGCAGCTAGATGGTGGAGTGGATGAAGTTCAGGACCTGGAGTCAGGAAGACTCATCTTCAAATTAAAATGCAACCTTAGGCACTTCCTAGCTATGTGACCTTGGGTAAGTCACTTCATCCTGTTTGCTTCAGTTTCCTCATCTGTAAAATGAGCTGGAGAAGGAAATGGCAAACCACTCCAGTGTCTTTGTCAAGAAAACCCCAAATGGGGGGCAGCTGGGTGGCTCAGTGGATTGAGAGCCAGGCCTAGAGATGGGAGGTCCTGGGTTCAAATCTGGCCTCAGACACTTCCCAGCTGTGTGACCCTGGGCAAGTCACTTAACCCCCATTGCCTAGCCCTGACCACTCTTCTGCCTTGGAACCAATACACAATATTGACTACAAGATGGAAGGTAAGGGTTTCAAAAAAAAAAAAGAAAAGAAAACCCTAAATGAAGTTATGAAGAGTCAGACATGACTGAAAACAACTGAACAACAACAAAAACAACAAGCTTCGGAGCCAGGAAGACTTAGGTTCAAAATCTTGCCCGTGACATATAGTTTGTATAACCCCTGGGCAAGACAGTTAACATCTCTGCCTGAAGGCAATTCTTTAAGGCAGAGATGGACTGAACAGAGGGAGTTTTCCTTACTCAGAATTTCCTATACCAGTGAAATCAAGGCTTCAGGGCAAAAGAGTGGATATTTATATGGTTTTTCACATTATGATTTCATCTCAGACTCACAACAACCACCCTGTTGAAGCAGGTACAATACAGCTGCAATGCATATTATTAACCCTGTTTTACAAGTAAGGAAACTGAGGCTCAGAGAAGTTAAGGGGCTAGCCTATTGTAAAAGGTGAGAAAAGACATTTTTAAAATATTGAGAACTTAACAAAATCCAAATAAATTAAGCATTTCTTCAGATAAAGTAGAAGAGAAAAGAGGCTTTTACATGACACTGAGAATCTCAGAGGCAAGATCTGAAGGCAGATTTCCCCTATTCCCATCCCACTATACTCATTCACTAAACAAGCTGTGTTTCTCCCAATTTAATATCACAAACAGCCACATTTACATTTATTTTACTCCCGGTAGAGTGCAAAGCATTGATCATCTCATGAGGATGTTGTAGAAGAGATTTGTGGGTTGGACTAGGAAGCCACTGAGGTCTTTCCAACTCACTGCTGCTATGAGTCCATATTTTAAGCCAATTTACTTAAATCAACCAGGTAAGGATCCAAGCAGGTTAGAATTGACCAGACTGTGTGTTAACTAGTTCACAATTATACTACTTCAAAACAAAATTAAGCCATCTTACAAATGATGGAGTCATTCAAAATGAAGCATTTGCACAATCCCGAAAGTATGATTAATCTGTCCAAGTCAATTTCCACATGTTTTTGTCCACCAAGCTGATTATCTTTATCTGCAACCAAACCCTTCAAGCCTGAGTCACAATAATAGGACACATATGAGAGAAAAAATATTACATTTTTAAATGAAAAATAAATTAAATGAAAAATACTAAATATTTAAAATAAAAAGCCAAGAGGAAATCAATTGATTCCATTTGAGAGGAATTCATTCTGGGGAAAAGGTTATGGATGAGGGGGGTGAAACTAATAATGGTTTGGTAGTTCAAAGCAGAGACTAGGAAAGCAGACACGGCTAGGGGGAAAGTGTCAGTTATAGAAAAAGGCTGCTCTAAATTAAATTAATAGTAGAATATTGGAGCTCAGGAATATATATTAAACAGGTTAGGAAATCGGGACCCAGAAATGTGAATGGACTTGTTTGTGCAGCTAGCTAGTGACAAACTGAGCCTATAAGAGTCTGGTCTCCACTGCATCACCTCATATGCCATTTTATCCCTATAAATCAGTAGTTTAAGGAAAAAAATTAAGCTTCTATTATGTGCTGGATGCTATGCTAGGGATACAGAGATACAAACATAAAACAACCCCTGCCCTCTAGGACCTTAATGTTACATGGCAATGAATAGAGTGTAGGACTTGGAGACGAGAAGACCCGAGTTTGAATTCTAGCTTAGACTTTTTTTTTTTACCTATTTACTAGCTGTGTGATACAGGGCAAGTTACTGATGATCCGTAATTCAGACTATGCTGTGCTGTGACACAGGAATATCAGTGTTTCTAAAGAACCCATGAGTATATAATTATTTGGAGCAGCTTTTTGTAGTAGCAAAAAACTGGAAACAAATGAGTGATTATCATTTGGGTAATGGCTGAACAAATTATATATGCAAGTGTAATAAAATATCATTATCCAAAAAATGATGAAAAGGATAGGTTTACATAAATAAACCTGCGAAGACTGGTATGAACAGATGTAGAGGAATGGGAGCAGAAACAGGAGAACAATTTATAGAATAACCACACTGTAAACAACATTGAAAGATTAATAAGAACCGGGATCAATAGAATGACCAATTGTTGCAGTTCCAAAGAATTAATGATGAAGCATACTATAGCCCTGCCATGAAAGGAGTACCCCTGAATATCAGTTCTTTGAGCTACAGAAGAGAGCTCACCTGCAGGGAGCTTCTCAGAACTACAGGAGGAACCACTTACCTGGAGGAGGTCATTCCTGCTAGGATCTCTGCTAGGTTGTCACTGTAAGTGATGGAGACACACATGGGGGTCTTTCTGGGAGGAGGATGCTTCATTGGAAGATGTCTTTATTTTCCATGGTCACAATTGTGAGCTTTACTTTGAATTCTTAAATCTCTCAAAGATTTTCTTCTTTGAACCATGTAAATTAAGTGCTTCCAGGGAGAGTTGGCGACAATACCTTGGGTGGTGTCATATAATGAGTTTCTCAAATTTTCCAGGGGAGAAGAGAAATCCCTCAAAATATCTGGATCCTTTGTGTCTCCTGAGAGCCTCTGACACAGGGTGGTTTAGGCACTGTGGGAAAAGAGAGAAAGCAAAATTTTGTTTTTAGAGGAAATGGGGTTCAGATCTGGCCCTGATACTTACTGCCTTTATGACCCTGGGTAAGTCATTCAACTGGAGTTTACTTATCTTCAAAATGGGCATGGTTGAATCAGATGATCACTAAGACTCTTTAGAACTAAATCCTGTGAATCTTGATCTTGGGTCCATCTGAAAGCTAAAGGTTAACTAGGAAACTGGAAACTAGAAAACTATGAACTAACAAAGGAAATTTAAATGAAATTGTTTTGGGGTAATCACAAAAAGAAAAAAATTCAATTAGTCTAACTATTTATTCACTTAAACATTAGCCATTTACTGTGTGCAGTGTAGTGGGCCAGTGTAAATGAAATTTAGATAAGACAGATCTGCCCACATGAAACTTATAATCAGGCAGGTAGGGCATTAGATAGGAAGGTAGGTGGTACACTACATAGAGCTAAATAGAGTTCTGGGCTTGGAGTCAGGAAGGCTCATCTTTCTGAGTTCAAATCTGGCTTTGACACTTACTATCTGTGCGACCCTGGACTTCACCCTGTTTGCCTTAGTTTCTTGAGCTGTAAAACGAGCTAGAAAAGGAAATGGCAAACTAGCTGTTTGACCATGGACAAATCACGTCACCCTGTTTGCCTCAGTTTCCTCATCTGTCAAATGAACTGGAGAAGGAAATGGCAAACCATTTCAGTATCTCTGCCAAGAAAACTCCAAATGGGGTTATGAAAAGTTGGACATGACTAAAAAGATTGAACAACAAAAAGGGCATTAGAGAGAACATTTTAAAAGCATTTTATATGTGCCAGGCACTATGCTAAGCAATAGAGATATAAATAAATACAAGTAAGCAAAGCAGTCTTCTCTGCCCTCAAAGGAACTTACACCCTCGTGGAAAAAGACAACACACAAGAGGCAATTAGAAAGGGACTTGGTAGAAAGATACCTGGGAAGCAACATGGAGTGTCCTGGTTTTCCTTCAGGAAAAGATGGGAAGATCTCCTATCAGAGTCAATTATTAAATAAATGCAGAGATACATAAATGTGGATGTTTATTCATATAAAAATAATACTAACTGCATAGCAATAGATAAATAATAAATGCATAGAGAGATACATCCTCCCAGCCTTTCCTCAGATGATGACATTTCTCCTACCTCATAAAACCACATCAGAGCTTCTTCTTTTTTACTTTTTAATTTTTCTGTCCTATTCCTGATTTCTGCATCAGGGATGTGTGTTCTTTATTTCCCCTCCCATCCCTACCATGAAGACCTACAGGCAAATTCTACCACCACTTTTGCTTCTATTTGCAGTACCTAGAATTTGCATCTCAGTTCTCCAAGGCGCCTTATGAGAACTTCATAAACACCTCCCATTTCTATAGCATTTTAACATTTACAAAACACATTTCTCAGGAATGACCTATCAGATAGATAGTGCAAGTATTACAAGTCCTGTTTTCCAAAAGGAGGTCATGAAGTCATGGAGTGGGAGACAGGACTTTCTCGAGTCAACAAAGGGATCTTCCTAATAGCTATTCTTGTTGTTCAGTCACTTCTGTTGTGTCCAACTTCTCATGAGCCTGTTTGGGGTTTTCTTGGTAAAGATCCTGGAGTGGTTTGCCATTTTCTTCTCCAGCTCATCTTACAGATGAGGAAATGGAGGCAAATTGGGTTAAGCAATTTGTTTCTGTCATTTGAAAGGCAATTTGACCCAGTGAATAGAGTGCTGGACTTTGAAGTTCAAGTTCCCCCTCTCTACCCCTAGCTGGGCCATCTTAGGTAAGTCCCTGAACTTCCATGTGCCCAAGACAGGTTAAATCTGCTGGGAATTCCTCTACCGACAAAAATCCCAGTTCCTTCACGTATTGGAGAATAACTTCTCATAGCATATTGCCTGATCCTCTCCTCTACACATATCCAGCACTGAGAAGGAGGCTTGACTGACTGGTTGACCACAATTATTTATGCACTATTTCTCTCTTCTCACCTAGCACATTGTAAGGTTTTTGAGGATAGGGTCAGGTTCGTGCTTACCTTTGTATCCTCAGTACCTCACACCATGCCTCATACAGCGTGGGCACTCAATAAATGTTTCCTGAATATATTTGCTGGGGTCTCAAAGGTTACTGGTGCTGTCCGACATGCCCAGGAAGATGAGGCTGGAGGCTTAAATAGCTCACAGTCTAAAAATTTGTTGGATGAATATCTGAATATGCATTTAAGCATTTAACACATATTGTTTGTTTTTCTAGTAAATTATACTGTCAGTAGATTAGGATTCTGCAGGAACTCTGTCTGCCAATACGTGTATCTCGTGGACAGGTCCAGGCTCTCAACTTTACCTTGGGCCTTGACTCAAGGCCAAAGCATGAATGTCTATTGGCTAATGACCACACACCCTGAAGTTTGTTATTATTGCACTCATTATCATCACCTGCATTTTAAAGCTATACTATGGGTATGACACAATCCCAAGGAAAATGAGGTATGGAGTCCAATTTTTAAAACACACATGCAGGATTCAGATAGATTTCAAAATGACATCTCTTTTTTTTTCAATGCTATATTCTCATTATTGAAAGGCAGAGGGTGGAGTCATTAGTCAGAAAGGCCTGGATTCAGTCTCTGACACAGACTCTGACTGTCCACTAGTCACTTCCCTTCTCTTGGCTTTGCTTTCTTTATCCACAACATGGCAGGGTTGGAATAGCTGACCTCAAACACAGTCCCACCTCTAGACAACACTCTAAGACCATGAGTTACTGTCTACCCAATTTGTGTTGGGAGAGGAAGTTTCCATACAGGGAGTACTCAAATCAAGGATAGATGCTGGATTTGGAGTTAGAAAAACCTGAGTTCCAATCCTAATTCTGTAACTAACTACCAGTATGAACTTTAGCAAATGGATTCATCTCTTTAGGCTTTAGTTACCTCATCTGTAAAATTGGGGAGCTATACTAGAAGACTTCAAAGGTTCCTTTCCACTCTAAACCCAAGACTCTATGATTTCAAATTATAGTTTTCCCCCCAAAACAGCAACTACAACTACCACAGCCACCACCACCATCATCTTGCCAATATATGGCCCTCTAAGGTTCACAATTTGTTTCATGTGCCTAACCTCATTTGATTATTATCATCAATATTCCATTATCTGCTTGTAAATTACTTATAGTAGGATTTCCGTTTTGGGTTGGCATCTTCTCTCTCAGATGCCAGCGTCCTCCTGCTCTGTCCTTTCTTATAGCGTGCAAATTTTGAGAATTGTAAAATATATTAAAAAGATAAGATTATGTAAAAAAACAATTAAGTGATTTGCTACAGAACCAAAGAAAGTCGGATTTTTTTATTGTTTATTTCATTTAGTAGTTAGAGTCAATTAGGATAATTCAAGCTTTCATTTCTCTGGAGAACCTGTAAAAATGGAACTTTTTGCCTGAGTGAGTGAGTGAGTGAATGAATGAATAAAAAAGCATTTGTTATAAAGAATGGTTATGAAAAAAATTTTACAAAGAATCAAAGTTCTTTGAAGATGGGCACCATTTCATTTTTGTTGGCACACTTGGCACACTTATGATGTGCCAAGTGTTGGGCTAAGTACTGGGGATATGAAAACAAAGACAATCCCACTCTCACCCCTCCAGGGAGCTTACATTCCCATGAGGAGGGAAAACACCCATTGGGTGGCAGTCACCAGGGAAAGGTCCTGAAAGTTTTAGGGAGGGTGAGTGGAAGCTTGTCAGACCATTATTCCATTTTATGCTCTGCCAGTGCAGTCAGAAAGGAATTGATGGAGGATCTATGTGTAGTGAGCACCTGCCTGTGGAACCCCTTAAGTACAAAGTAGACTAGGGAGGGGTGAGACTGGGTGGGGTTAGATGGGGTTATGTGAATACAGGTGTGAACAAAATATAATTACCATACTAAGGTGTCTCAAACAACAGAGGAGAATGATAATAACCATCTTGGTAGAATTGGGGATGCTGTAACAACAGTAAAGATTATATTAAACTGGGCTCGTTGCCCAGAATATCACTCTCACATAAACAAAGTAGAAGAAAAACATTTCAAGAGGGAAGAACTTGGGAATCAAGTGAGTTAAACAGGTCAGAAAGGTAGCGACACTAAGAGAAAATACTCCTCCATTGAGAAAGCTGCGTGGTGTTTGGTTTCATTGAAATAAGTTTGGTTTCATTGATTTTTTGTAAAATCTTTTCATAACCATTCTTTATATCAAATGCTTTTTTTATTCATTCATTCATTCATCCATTCACTCAGGCAAAAAGTTCTACCCTCTCATCGGAGCAGAACATCTTTCCAATTTTGTCATTTAGCTCTTCCTAAGGTCTCCCCTTCTCTGGGGCACTCAGGAAATGGACTTCAAACAAACATGCAGAATTTGAAGTCTCCTGGGATCATAGCATAGATGCCATTGATTTTGATGGTGAATGGTAGTGCCTCATTCAGCCATGATGTATGGAGTGGGTGAGTATGGAGCCGCCATCTGCCATGGACGAGAGTGGACAGAGAAGGTCTGTTCTGCACACATAGAACACAGCTCTCCCTGCCCTCTTCCATGCTGGCCAGACGGTTTCAGAATGCCTGTGCTTAGTCAGGGAGGGCTTGGGAAAAGATTACCGATGACCACCTTTAGAAAAACTTCTTAAGTGCATAGTCCATGGATGAGATGTTTCAATGACTAAAAATCATATACCTAAAAATATGGGTCACTTGATTATTAGCTAGACATTCATGCAACTTAGTAGTTCCTGGCTCTCCTAAAATGCCTCTAGTTAGATCTGATCAGTCCACCTTGGCAAAGCTGGGACAAAGATTTGTGTGTCCTAGGCAAAGTCTGAAAAATGGCATCCCTGGGGGGCAGTTGGGTGACTCAGTGGATTGAGAGCCAGACTTAGAGATGGGAGGTCCTAGGTTTGAATTTGACTTCAGACACTTCCCAGCTGTGTGACCCTGGGCAAGTCACTTATCCCTCATTGCCCAGCCCTTACCACTTTTCTGCCTTGGCACCAATATACAATATTAATTCTAAGACAAAAGGTAAAGGTTTAAAAAAAATGGCAGCCCCTGTGAGTTACTATCTATCAGTGACCCTAAGACAGATAGGATATCATTCTATGGACAGTAAAATGCATATATTCTTGCAACTTTTATATTCTAGAGATTGTCGCCTGTCACAAAGGGCTAAGGTAGACTTTGAGATAAGTCTCATCTCTTTGATTCATTTTTTCTGATCCATTTACCAGAAAAAAGCTAAGAAACTCACTAGATGGCTGACCATCTACTTTCTTTGAAAGCACACTTTATAAAACTCAAAGAAAGGAGTATGTTATTAAGCAGGCTTGGTATAGTGAGAACTGTTGATACAAAGCATCCCCCTGACAGTATAAACTTTCCCAGAAGTATACACAGATTCCAGGGAAAGTAGGGTTGAGCTTAGAGAACATAGGAAACGAAGGGGTAACTCATAGTGCCTATAAGTCCCTTTGCTGGAGTCCTCAAGCTGTTACCTTAACTATACTTTTCTGCTGTGCTTCTTGTAGAGCCTTGAATCTGTTCCAGGATTAACTTGGCTCACAGTACTGGTACTCAGGCATCAGCTCTTCCATGGATACTCCTAGGACATCAATGGGAAGATCAAAACCCTCTGGATTTTTCAAATTCAAAAAGTACTTCGATGGCCAAAGTTGGAGGAGGAACTCGCTTCTTCTCCCTTCCCCTCCTCCCTGTAGTAATCATTTCTCAGGGGCTCAGCTGGGAAGATTCTACCCCTAAACCCCACATGTCTATATCTTCTATTCCCAACCAGCTTCCTGGTTTTATTTACACTCTACAGAGTAGCCACATCTCTCAACCAATCAAAACGATTTTCCTCAAGGAAAGTTATGAAGACAAAATTAGTTAAGAGGCAATTGAAACAAATAAAAAAGCTCTAGATGGTTTATATAGCCAAAAGGCAAAGGGGAGAGGAGAAAGGGCTATTGCTCTACATAAAAGTGTTTTCAGGGTAGACTTGTACCACACTGATAGCAATCACTGTTAGTAGCATCATCTTTAAACATGAATAAGTCAGTCAATCAGCAAT
>NC_077232.1:125497164-125530662 GCF_027887165.1 Monodelphis domestica | reverse complement strand
GAGAGAGAGAGAGAGAGAGAGAGAGAGAGAAAGAGAGGGGGGGACAGAGAGGGGGGGAGAGAGGGAGAGAGAGAGGGAGAGGGAGAGGGAGAGGGAGAGGGAGAGGGAGAGGGAGGGAGAGAGAGAGAGAGAGAGAGGGAGAGAGAGAGAGAGAAAGAGGGGGGGACAGAGAGGGGGGAGAGAGAGAGGGAGAGGGAGAGGGAGAGGGAGGGAGAGAGAGAGGGAGAGGGAGAGGGAGGGAGAGAGAGAGAGGGAGAGGGAGGGAGAGAGAGAGAGGGAGAGGGAGAAAGAGAGAGAGAGAGAGAGAGAGAGAGAGAGAGAGAGAGAGAAAGAGAGGGGGGGACAGAGAGGGGGGAAGAGAGAGAGAGGGAGAAGGAGAGGGAGAGGGAGAGAGAGAGAGAGAGGGAGAGGGAGGGAGAGAGAGAGAGGGCGGGGACAGAGAGGGGGGAGAGAGAGAGGGAGAGGGAGAGGGAGAGGGAGAAGGAGAGGGAGAGGGAGAAAGAAAGACAATGTTTGCATATTTGTTACAAGAAATTTGTTGGATTTTTTCTTTTCAATGGGGTTGAGGATTAGGGGGAAATAAAATAAGATTTTTTTTAAAGAGAGATAGAAGGTGACAGATATGAAATATTACATATGATTTCTTTCTTTTTTTGCTAAAACTCTTACTTTTTGCCTTCACAACAACTCTTAAGACAGAAAAATAAAGGCTAGATAAAGAGTTCAATGACTTATCCAAGGATATATAATTAGGAAGTGTCTGAGGCCAGATTTGAACCTAGGTCCTCCCAACTCTAGGCCTGGAGTTCTACCTACTGGGCCACCTAGCTGCCCCTGCATATACTTTCAAATGAGATAATTATATTATTAGCTTTACTTAACTGTTTTACCTTGTTACAAGAGACCTCTCACAATGTGAGAATAATTAGTCAATGTATATAATGTAAAAACAACACATATCAATAAAACTGAGTGAGCAATACCCTCAGCTCTAGTTCTTCTCCCCCAAAAAACATATCCAACCTTCCCTTTTCCTATTATTAACTATCTATTAAAAAGAAACTCAAATTCATTCCTAGCTACCACTAGCATTCCCAACATGGAACCCTTTGTTCCTATTAAGTATATGCCACATTGTCATTTTTAACTCTACCATGCACTCATCATATATCATATATCATAGCTGGCTGTACTCGAGTCTTATTCCCCAGGGACCTACAGTCAAATAAGGGGTCTCTTACCTAGAAAATGGTAAATCCCCAAGTGCGTATTAGCACACTGCTCTGTACATGGCCAGAGTCTACTAAGTGTCAAATGAATGAATGAAGCAAGCTTGAGCCCTTGAAAGTTAATCCAAGAGCATGAAAGCTGCACTAAGTTATAAAGCCAAGCTATCAATGCATCTGGTGCAAGCCCAGGCGTGTGCGCTGTCTGAAGCCCCTTAGGGCTGGGGTAGGGAGGCTCACATAATGCCGCTGAATTAGGTGATGCATTTTTTTCAAATATAGCAGCACCTCATTATGCATTTAATAAAAGTATTTTCATCCAGACTCTGGCAGAGAAGGTTTGCTACTTACATACACCAGTAGAGAAACTATCAACACTGATAAAACCAAGGGCAGTAAAAACATGCACGTGGTTTTCTCTCCCTCGTCTCCCTTCCAAAGCTATTTTGTTGGCAAAATGGACAGGTGACACAGAGAGGGCAAACATGCAGGGAACGGCTTCACTCAATTAAGGACCCTGGCAGGACTAGACTCAAAGAAGCATCCATTCAGCTACGGGTATTATTCAAGGTCTTTCTGAAGACTGGATGAAAGCAGGTAAATAGGTATGGACAGCAGTAAATACTTCTATTTATTTTCAGGAAAATCATTTTAATGACAAACTCCTCATACCTCCACCTCTCAAGAGATTCAGGATTGTTAACTGTTAACAAATGCTGCCCTTCCATGGAAGAAATGATTCAAAGTGGGGGGAAATCATCTTATATCTCCTCCTCCAAACTGATGAGCATGTGCAGGGGGCAGGAAACATATGAATCAAAAGAGGAATTGCTTGGCATTTCTATAGAAAGCCCCTTAAATGTCTATTTATCTATGTCAATACTTGAAAGGAGCTGCTATTTCATTGGTGTGGCCACTCCCTGCACTGAGAGTTATCAAGAATGACCAGAGCCAAACAGCTGAGTGCCCAACGGCCATCCTGTCCATGAGTCTCTCCGAACTCAGTGAGGTGAGTGACCTCTGACCATAGACATGCATGCCATCCGTCAGTAGGTCCAGACTTGAATCTTTGCCAACCTGGAAGGACCTGGTAGGACTAGAGCTCTCCACGGACCTATCCTTCAAGAAGCCTGGGTCACTCCCTCATACCACAATGAGGGATCCTAAGAAAAGAATTTCAGCAGAAGCTTGTTTATATGATAAACAGAAAAGAAATTGGCCTTTGAAGTCAATTATGTAATAGAACCTAAAAATCAAAAGATGCTATCCTAAAACTAAAAAAATTACATGTTCTAAGAGTTTTCTGGCAGTTCATTTAAGAGCAATGCATTTTCTGAGCAAAGGGCTGTCTCTTCCTATATACTTCATTGAGAGAGAACATGTGGCTTAAAATAGACTGTGACCCAACCATAGGGGCTAGTCCATTGCCTAAGAACACATGCTTGGGTTCAATCAGCTTAGCAGAGCTGCCAATCCATTAAACAATATCTTCCTAGTACTAAAATGTCCATTTTAAATCACTACAATTCAACCCAAATTCCAATTTAAATGACTACAATCCTAAATTGATAGAATTACAACTGAGAAATTTGTTAAATATCATTTAATTATTTAAAAAGCAAGTGTCATATCACTATAATCTGCAACAATATACATGATAAAAAGATGATTAGAGGATAAAAACCTCTAAAAAATTCATTGATCCTAATGAATTTTTCTAATGTTTATTAATTTATTTTATGTTAGAAATAATACACCAAAATCTTCAGCAATGACTACAAATGGACAATACATCAAAAAGCTACTCTCTAGTGGGAGAAAGTATTTGGTTAATGTAATCTTAGGAATGTTAAATTTCATTAGATCCAAAACTTCCCTTCAATTATGCAAAAGTATGCCCCATCTATAAAGTACACTTAAGAGAATCAAGGTATTAGTATGTGTGATACAGTATAGAAGACAACTTAAAATCACATATCTACTAGTATACTATTGACTAAGTTGAGTCCTTTTTTAAATCTACAAATGAGTACATTTTGAAGGTATCCTCATATGAGAACTAATGACTTTAATAAAATCAAAATATATGAAGTAAATTATTATATTTAACTACCTAAAGAATCTATAGGACAAAAGTACATACTAGCAGATGATGGAATATCTTTTAGAACAATAGTTTTCTGGTATATATGTTCTTGTATGGTTCTATGCCACTTTTTAAAACTTTTTCCAATATAATGGTGTAGAAACAGCCCTTTGTTTTACAAAAACATAGGTTTTTAATATCCTACCACCAAGCTAGAAAAGCTTCCAGAACAGGCTTGGCTAAACATGGCAATGTTCATCACTAGGTTGGCTCATGTATTGCAGAGGGATGGACCTGGGGTCCACAATACTCCCAGAGATGTTATATATGCTTCATGTTGGTAGAAGTGACTATACTGACCATCTGAGTATGTCATGTGTATCTATGATATTAAACTGCAAATTATTATGAAGTAGTCTATCTGTGATTGCTCATGTTATTTTTTAATCTTTTGGAATCTATTAAGCAATGCTACTAAAATTTTAATACCACACTTATTGACTATATGAAGTCAGTCTTGATAAACCCTATATAATAGTATAGCCTTCTCTTTTAAAAATTTTTATATCTTTTTTTTTAAATTCTATTTTCATTATGGGTTCCCTATTCTCTCCCTCCCCTCAACCACTAAGAAGGCAAGCAATCTGATACCTCACTATACATGTGAAATCATACAAAACATCTCCATATTATGTTACAAAAAATCAAACAAGCAAGAAAAATAAAGTGGAAAAATGTTTCAATCTGCATTCAGAGTTTATCAGTTCTCTCTAGAAGGAGATAGCATTTTTCACCATGGTGCGTACTCTTTTCATAAAATATCTAATCCCAGCATCAGTTGCATTCTTTGACAATATTTCTAGTACACTAAGAAATTTGGAAATTTAACCCTTTCAAGAATTTGAGTTAGAAAACTATTCTTACTTGGTACCATATATAATTATCCCTTCCACATTTCAACTTCCCCCATACAATTTCAATACACCATGCAAGAAATTAAATGGGAATTTGTGGGGAGTTTTTTAGAAGCTATAGATGACAATGCAAAAGCCAGCAGACAGAAATTTTAGAAACTCAGAAGTGCATAAAATATATGCATAGTATTGAATAATATCAACATATTTTTTCTTTTAATACAATATACATGGTTTCTTTTTTAAAGTTAAAGTTCGCAAAAAAAGAATAAGAAAGCTAGCAATGGGCTAGAAATATAGAGATAACCTAAAAAGTTTAATAATTCATAAATGCATATAAGAGGCACTATAAACACCCCATAAAAGAAAAAATAATCAGACTTCTTTTCTAGTACAAAGGGAGGGTCAAAAAATTCTATGGGGATTTTCTAATACTACATCTTAGGCACTGAGTTCAATTTTAAGCAACACAGGTGTAAACCTCAAATTTCCTTAGACTTATAATTGTTGAAAATTTCACCATTGGGATATTTCATACTTGGAAAATTTCTTACTGATAGTCTATTGGAATGGGAACTCCATTGGCATGGGAGGTTCCTTCTCTTCCCTTCTTAAGATTACTTTAGGACAGAAAACCTTTTGCTGAACAATGGAAAGGACTTTGACCTATGCTTAAGCATAGAACAGGAATTTCTTTGAATCTTGATTGATTTTAGAATTGATACAATGGAGATACTTGGAATAAATCTCCACCCTATTCAGTCCTAATAGGATTGAGTAAGGGCTGCAGCCTAGATCAAAATTTAATTATTCCAATCTCTACCATACTCAAGTTAACAGGATTTAGAAAGGGCTGTAACAAAAGAGTAAAGATTTAATCATTTGAAAAATATGACCTTCAACAGACATGTGCAAAAGCCAGAAACCTCTGGGCGGTCCTGGGTTAAGCGAGAGCCTCCATTGACAGGGAAATTGATGAAGAGTGATTGGTAGATGTGAGGACTGAGGGGAGGCAACTTGGATGGTTTCCTTAAAGATAGGAGGGTCTGGAGACTCGGGTGTTGTGGAGTTTTTGAGCGGTGTGGTTCCTGGGCTCTGAGGAAGCTTGCTCTGAAGGAAGCTGAAGGTGGGGGCCCCTGAGACTGTTTCTCCATTTTGGACACGTGAGTAATAGGGACTGATCTCTTTTCTTTGCCCCAGCTATCTAAGGGCTTGGGCCTTTTGGCCCAGCCTAAACAGAAGGGGTATTTAAGCCCTATTCCCTTCTCTCCCCTTTCTCTCTCTCTCTATATCTCTAATTCCTTTCTTACTCCTATTGTAATTAAACTCCAAAAAAAGCTGACGGCTGACTTGAGTTTTTCATTTAGGAATTACATAGCTGATTCCTTGGCGACCTTAAATTAATATATATCAGTCTTTTAAAGTGATTCCCTTGTAACACAGGGACAAATCAGAACCAACCAAAAAAGGATGAATGGTCTGAAATTGTTGCCATATACATGTACTTGCAATCCTAACTATCAAGGAAACTGAGGCTGGTGCACCTCTTGAGCTCTAGAGTCTTGCAGAGGACCTAATTTCAAGCGTTCTAACTAATAGTGAGGAGGTCAGTTGGGAAAAGAAGCAGATCAATCTCCCAAGGAGTTCAATAGTGGGCTTGGGCATGCTGAAGAGTTCCTGACCTTTGTAGGGGAAGAAAAGGGGAAAAAAAAGGAAAAGGAGGCATTTCTGTCACCTCTTTCCAATCCTGGACTGCTTATTTTGTTTAGCTAGGTAACCTAAATGTTAACATAACTTTAGCCAACTCAGGGTTCTATTCATAACTGCTCTGATCATTTTAATGTATTCTACACCAGGTAGCGAGGCATGATGGATAAAGAATGGAGTCAGGAAGAGCAGGGCTCGAGACTTGTCTCTGACTCATACTGGTTGGGTGACACTGAGTAAGTCATTTAAACCTCTTTGTACTGCAGACTTCTCTGAGACTACAAATTGCAGAGGTATCAATCTGCACTGGCAGGGGGAGTTATCAATACCAAAGAAATTATAGGTCCAGTTCCTATCCCTAGTGCCACTGTAAGTATAGAAATAATGCTGCCTGATACCTATGATGACAAAAATAACTGTTGTATTGTGCTTTAAGGTCCACAAAGCCTTCTACATACTTTATCTTATTTGATCCTCACAACAATCATATGAGTTATATATAAAGAATTTTACTATTCTCCTTTTACATATTATGGAAACTAACCTCAAAGAAGTTAAATGATCTGCTCCATGGCCACCTCACAGGTATTAAAATTGGAATCTGAATCCAAATTTCTCCTGACTCCATGCCCTTTGAATAATAGTCTTTCCACTATCCTTTAAAAAACAATAAAAACCACCACCTTGCCATTTACATACCACTTTAAGTCTTTTTAATGCTTTATATATGTTTCCTCATTTGATACCAGATTTTATTACTTATTTAAGGAGCAGCATATTCACAGATGAAACTCAAAGCTACTGAAGGTGAAAAAAAAATTACCATCTGGTGGCCAGTCTTCTGGGAATGAGCCTTTCCTTATTTAACAAAGCTAGTCCTCAAAAGCAGGCACACAATACACACATGAAACAGATTCCACACCACCATGAAAACTGTCAACAGAAGGCTTTAGGTGAGGAGACTATTGTCTATGAAAGCATGAATCTTAAAATCCTTAGGCCAATTCCCTGTTGAAATATAGCCTATTTCACAAAGGGCGATGAAAGACTGTCTGCCCTTTGATCCAGCCATAGCACTGCTGGGTTTGTACCCCAAAGAGATAAGGAAAAAGACATGTACAAAAATATTCATAGATGCACTCTTTGTGGTGTCCAAAAACTGGAAAACAAGGGGATGCCCATCAATTGGGGAATGGCTGAACAAATTGTGGTATATGTTGGTGATGGAATACTATTGTGCTCAAAGGAATGATGAACTGGAGGAATTCCATTTGAACTGGAACGACCTCCAGGAAGTGATGCAGAGTGAGAGGAGCAGAACCAGGAGAACATTGTACACAGAGCCTGATACACTGTGGGACAATCCAGTGTAATGGACTTCTCTACTAGCAGCAATGCAATGATCCAGGACAATCCAGAGGGACTGAGGAGAAGGGTTGCTCTTCACATCTAGAGAAAGAACTGTGGGAGTATAAATGCCGAAGAAAAATATATGATCGATCACATAGTTCAATGGAGATGCAATTGGGGTTTGGGCTTTAAAAGATCACTCTATTGCAAATATGAATAACAGAAATAGGTTTTGAACAATGATACATGTATAACCCAATAGAACTGCTTGTCAGCTCTGGGAGGAGGGAGGGAAGAGGGTGGGAAAAATCATGAATCATGGAACCATGAAAAAAGATTCTAAATACATTTAAAAAAAAGAAATATTGCATATTCATTTGGCATAGTGGTCAACTAAAAAGGGAATAAGATGGCAAGTACTGCTATCCCTATTTTTATATGGAGAAAGAGGTAAAAATGAAATAGCATATGGTCATATAAATCCACATTAGAAGTCAAGGGGTAGGTGGCTCAGTGGATTGAGGGCCAGGTTTAGAGATGGAACATCCTGGATTCAACTCTGGCTTTCAACACTTCCTAGCTGTGTGATCCAGAGTAAGTCACTTACCCTCCATTGCCTCGCCCTAACCACTCTTCTGCCTTGGAGCCAATACATAGTATTGATTCTAAGGTGGAAGGTAAGGGTTTTTTGTTTTAAATCAGCATTAGAACAAGGAACTAAAGTCTCTGCATTGATAAAACAATACTTAAAATGCAGTTACTTTGCTTTTCTTTAGATACCTTAAAGTACACTGCCAAAGAAAGTACTACCAGACAGAGTCAGGAGGTTGGGCTCTAGACCCAATGCTGAGACTATCTAGCAATGAAACTTTGGGCAATGTATATAGAATGTCTGGGTTTAAGATATCTCATCAATAAAATATCTTTTATGATACTGTACCATCTAGAGCCAATAGTTTATGATTCTAATAAAAATACAATGGATTAACTCTAAATTCTGATAAATCTCAACAAGGTGGAATAAAGTCTAAGAAAGTTTATGAGAAGTAAATGCAAGTCTTGCATTTAAATTCAAAATCTCAATTGCATGAGTATAGAATGGATAGAACAAACTCGAGACTACCTTATACAAAGACAACCGAAGAGTTTGTTAAATACAAGGTTAAGTGAGCCAATAATATGAAGTGGCTCCTACTTAAATCTTAGGTTATAGAAAAGAAATAAGATGATCGGAATGACAGGCAATGATATTCTTAATGTATTCTATTCCAGTAAAACTACATTTTGGGCACCAGGCTCAATTTTAAGCAACACAGGAACAAATTAGAAGCAACCAAAAAAAGATGAATGATTTAAACCATGCCATATGAAGAAAGGTCTCAGAAACTAGCAATGTTTCACCTTAAAAGAGAGGATGTAGGTTAAGCATGATCTTTTTATTCGAACATAAAAAGGACCAATATGTTTACATATATCCATTTTTGTGTATTGTGAATATAAATATGTGAAAAATATATGTAAAAAAAAACCAAAAGAGTTATTCTACAGAGTTTCATAGGGCAGAGCTTGGACCAGAAGACATATGTAAGTAATTTTCAGCTTGATACAAAGGAATAGCTTTATGATAGAGCTGCCCCAAAATGTGATGAAAATACTTGGTTACATAATGAACAACCTGCCAATAATGTTCAAACAAAGGTTACATGATCACCTGTCAGGGATGGCAAATTCCTTCCAAATTGGTGATAGGCAAAAGGGGAAGAATAAGGTATACATCTTCTATCGGCGGTAAAAGATGATCAATTAAAAGTGACAATGATGTTAAAAAGAGTGCCAATAATACTTTTTTTGTAACTGCTACAGAGGAGTTGGAGTTGGGAATTGATCTCAAAGTTCAATTCCAAACACAAATTTCTATAGATCTATATAGGAAAGACTTCGTAACTAAATTAGCCTAATCACAGAAAGAACCTATCTCCAATCTAACCAAGAGATGGTTTCTAACAAATATGCATATTTTAAATGCAATTATTTCCCTCCTCTCCCATTTCACAGAGAAAACACTGGCTTCATTCCCACGAAATGAGGAATTTTACAATCAAGAACATTCATGGAGCAAGTTACAGAGAAAGCTCCAACATTGGCCAAGAACTATTGGGAGTATGTTCAAAGCTTCTTTCTGCCAAAAGGAAAGACTGATAAGCTTCAGGGAGTGTTTTAACTACTGCAGTTATTCAGTGTGATAATTTTAAACCAACCTGCACCATGAAGGGATAGTGTTTCACCTTCAACATGTGTGGATTCTACTCTCAAAAATCTTAGCCCTGGTTTCAAAAAAGAGAACTAGCCTGGTTTCATTCTTAACTTATAGGAAGATAAGAGTCATGAAGAAGTGTTTGTTTATTCACTTGACATTTATTCTATACATATTTGCATCTGTATTCAGTTTCCTTCATTCGAATATAAACCCCTTGTGAGCAAGGATTGTTTCATTCTTAATATGTGTATCCTTGGTACAGGGCTAGGCACAGAGAAGACGCTTAAAAATACTTCCTAGTTAACCGAACATTTAGAATTTATTTAGCAAACAATTCTCCCATTTGAGACATGTCTTAAGGATGAAGCACACAACTAGCAGCAGCAGCAGGAGAAGTTGTAGTGATCAGGAAGGTAATGTGAATAGGGAGAGCGGTAATACAATTAACAATATTAGCATTTATATAATACTTTACGGGTTACAAAACACTCTGCATGTGTCTATATATTTATTCCTTATAACAACCCAGTGAGGTAGGTGCTCTGATTAATATCCTCATTTACAGATAAGGAAACTGAGTCAGAGGGAAGTTAAGTATGATAGCTATTAAGTGAGATAATCAAATGAGATTATTTGTGAACTGCTTGGCATAATGCCTCACACATGGTAGTTACCATATAAAGACTCATTCCCCTCCCTTCTCCAAGTGTCTAAGGCAGAATGTGAACTCAGATCTTCCCAACTCCAAGTCTAACATTCCAACTCATGATGCTCCAGAGGTTCAGTATTTGATTATTCAACAATATGAGACATCCAGAGACGAGGATAATAATAAAAATAGTGAGAAAAACATTTTTAATCCCCAAGGCACTACTATATATAAATGTGTGCTACATTTTTTATGTGAATTACATTTATATATAGTAGTGCCTTAGGGATTAAAAAGTGCTTTTCTCACAACGCCCCTCTTAGTATATGATACAAGTATTATTCCCATTTGACAAATGAGAAAATTAGACCAAAACATTGAGTCACTTGCTCAGAGTCACAGGGATAAAGAGTATCATAGACATCCTGCTTTCATTTTCATTTTATTTTTTTAAAAAACCCTGACCTTCTGTCTTAGAATCAAAATCGATTCTAAGGCAAAAGAGTCATAAGGGCTAGACAGTTAAGGTTAAGGTTAAGTGACTTGCCCAGGGTCACACAGCAAGAAGTATATGAGGCCAAATTTGAACCCAGGTCTTCCTGACTCCAGACCTGACTTTCTAGCCACTGTACTGTGACTGCCTGTGTCCTGTTTTCTTTCCACCATACCACCCAAAGTCTCCATGTTCCATGAGAGCGCCATTATGTTGAATATATTAATCAAATCTAAATTTTAAATTAGTATAAAAAGAGGCAAAAATAAAACAAGTAATCCTGTAAAACTCGATGCCAAAAGTAAATTTTACTGCTGATGGTCACAGCTATCATTTGAATACTTTCTTTTGGAAATAGGTTGGAAGGATTAAAAGCTATGATACCAACTTTGAATTCAAGTTTCTTCCTGGAAATTCAGACCTTTTATGGAAGTAGCATCCTAGCTGACTTAAAAATAGTGACCTATTTTCTGTTATCTTGATGTTTCCTGAGCCATTTTGGAAGAAAAAGTGGGGATATTGAGAATCTGGGCAAAAGGAGTTCTCCTTGATTCACCATTGTTAAAGTAACTAAAAGACAAATAAACAAAACCTTGACAGCTGCTGGCGCACAGTGCTGCTACTCCCAACACAGGCCAGACCTAAGCTGATAAGGAAGCGTTCAGAGCACCAGGGCTCCGGAAGCATGCCAATCCCCGGGGCTGCTGATAGAATAAGCTCGTTTGAGAGAAAAATCACAAGGTGAAAGGAGCTCAGAACTATCCTTACAACAAATAACCCTCCCCTCTCCGCTAGTGGGGGAGGGAATTAAAACTGCCCATCAGACAGTTTGTTTTCCTCCAGTGATGGACTTCCTTTGGTTCCATCCACAATGAACCTGCCACAATGAAGTCATTTGGTTCATTCCCCTGGATGGGGGACTTTAAAACGATCCCACAACACCTGGGGTTCTTTCTTGGGCAGGAAGATTTCCAAAAAAGGAGATTCCACAACTTTTGCTGGTAAACTCTCAGTCTGGGGTCTTTGCTGAAAGTCATGTCACTGGACCCAAGGCTCGGCCTGGTGCTATGTAGGTGCCCAGTAAAGGCTCACTCACCGAGAAAATGGTGGTATGAAGAAACCGGAGGCACACCAAGATCTTGGGCGACTTGCTGGGGCTCCCTCGTACCCTGAATCCCACTCCACTGGGTGGCTTTCTCTGTAGCGCTCTCTCTGACTTCAATCTGTCCTATTCTGGGGTAAGCATTTTTCCCGTATCCTCTTGAACTCAGGGTTATATGCAACTGAGTCAGGAAGTAATAGAACTGTGAAGGGCAAACATCTAAATTTTTGTAGCAAATGTAGTATTAGGACGGTGGAAAGAGCAGAAGGCTAGAGACTCCAGTGGGCTGCCTCACCATCTTAAATTTACCACTGACTATCTGGAATATGATTTTGAGTCGGTTTCTCACTCTATGGGCCTCCGTTTCCTGATTTATAAAATGAAATTATATTTCTAAGTCTCGTACAACTCTAAATTCCTATAATTGTCTTTTTCTTTTCCTAACTCTAGGCCCTCAGAGTTTACCTGTATGTGTCTAAATAATTTGCTCTGGTCCAAGTTGCTACAATACTGAAATTACTTTCCACTCTATATGACTATTCTGATAGGTGTAGGCAATAACTAAGAGGGGAGTGTATAGAATACTCCAGCCTAGAGGCAGTAAGACCTAAGTTCAAATCCAGCCTCAGATACTTACTAGTCGTGGGGCCTGCACAGGCTAGTCACTTCACGTGTCTGACTCTGTTTCCTCATCTATAAAATGGGAATAATAATAGCATCTACCTCCCAGAGGTGTTATGAGCAACAAATGAAATATCTGTAAAGCACTAGCATAGTACCTAGAACATAATAAATACCATATAAATGTTAGTTACTATTATTATTAAACACTTTAAAATAAATTAAGGAAAAAAGCGCCTGGGACAGCTAACTAGCACACTGGATAGAGTGCCAGGCCTAGAGGCAGAAGGACCTGGCCTCAAATCTGGCTTCAGACACTTCCTAGCTGTGTGACCCTGGCTAAGTCACTTAACCCCTGTTGCCTAGACCTTATGGCTCTTTTGCCCTAGTACTAATTCTAAAGAAAAAGGTAAGGGTTTAAAAATAAAATAAAGGGCCTATTGTTTTTTAATTTGGGAATAAGAAGGCTAGAGAGTGATACCCCAATGGAGGAAGTCACTGGCATTTTCTTAAAAGCACAAAAGAAAACAGAAACAAAGATAAGCAGATCTGTTTTGAAACATATTAATTTATCACATACTTTAAGAAAATGCAAGTTATACATAACAGACTGTTAGTTTCAAGTAGGATTTTTTTCATTTCTTCTATGTGTATGGAAATGTCCTTGCTTGCTAATGATTATCAAATTTAGGCTAACAAAAAAAAACTGAATTCAAGTAATTTATGCAATGGTAAAAACTCTAAAGAGCAGAGATTTAAAAGTGATAACACTAGCCCAAAATGTGAATGAAAAACATCTAGCTAAGAACACAGATTTAGCTACAAGATGAGATCTATTTCTCATCTCAAAAACCTTCTGATGCCTGCCTCTATCCTCTCTCTCTTGCTTTTTTCCCTTTTTGTTTCTCTGAAAAGTCAAAGTTGTCTGAGATCAAAGTATAAACCAACTTAGATTTTTAGGAAGGAAAGGAAAGGCAGAAAATAAAAAATATGGCATAATTTTTTTAAGAATGGAATCAGGAACAGCTGGGTAGCTCAGTGGATTCAGAACCAGGTCTAGAGACAGGAGGTTCTAGTTTCAAAGCTGGCCTCAGATACCCTGGGCAAGTCACTTAACCCCAATTGCCTAGCCTTTCCAGCTCTTCTGCCTTGGAACCAAAACACAGTATTGATTCTAAGACAGACGGTAAGGGTTTTAAAAAAAGAATGACATCAAGAATTTTAAAAATAAGAATGAGATGGCAAAGAAAGCTGAGGAACACAAGAAGGGAGCAAGTTGTTTGTTTGTTTGTTTGTTTGTTTGTTTGTTTGTTTGTTTAAAGCTACCCTGAAGAAAAAGAAAGCACCAAGAAGTAACTGTACTGTTCCTTGGGGTGGATGGAATAATGTTAGCAGACAATGGAAAAAAGGCAGAGAGCTGCGGAAATGGAAGAGCTAACAAAGGCCTAGATGATGGAAAATAGTGTGCTGCTTTTTCACAAACAGGAAGAAGATGGTGTCTACACACTGGATAGGTCAAGGTGCTTCAACGGGAAATTCTGCTAAAATGTATTTTTTAAGATGTATTAATGTCTTTTTTTTTTACGCTAGTCAATTCTCCATATTCCCTGGCAGGAAACTCCCTTTTAACAAAGGAAAACAGTTAAGGAAGGAACCAGATTGTGGAGGATTTTAAATGCCAAACAAGAGTATATTTGATGCTAGAATTAATAGATTGACACTAGATCTTTTAGAAAGAGGGACTGATATGGTCAGACCTGTGCTTTAAAACTATCATTTTTGGCAGCTGTGTACAAGATGAGATGGAGAAGGATGAGGCTTAAGGAGGAAAATCAATTTGGAGGCCATTGTAATGGTCCAGGTGACAAGTGATAAAGGACCTGAACTAGGGCAGTGTACAAGGAAGTAAATAGAAAGGGATGGATGCAAGAGATATTGTAAAGGAAAAATCAATAAAACTTTGCAACTGACTAGAAAGGGAATGAGGAAGAGTGAAGAACAGAGGATGACTCTGAGGCTGTAAATCTAGGTGACCAGAAGGATGACAATACTTTTAAAGAAGAAAAGTAGTTGTAATCTTGAATTCATTATTTTTAGGGGGGAAAAGGGAAATTTTCAACAATTACCACAAAATGTACAACCAAGTCAAGTCAACTAGTATGTAGGAAACTAACCAAAAGTGAAGTACAAACTTCAACTGGGAATTAGAATCTAAAATATCAAAATTAACTCTATGCCTATACAATATGTTTGCATATTAATAACAAAAGGATATAATCTCAACCTAATATGGCAATTAAAATAATTCTACTACATTATTTTTCTACACCCTGAGATCCATTATTGGTGTAATAATAACAGTAACTAGCATTTACATAACACTTACTATCTGTCAGGCATGGGGCTAAGTGCTTTACAGTTATTATTTCATTTGATACTCACAATAAACCCTTAGAGGTAGGTGCAATTAATATTTCCATTTTACAGATGAGGAAACTGAGGCAAACAGAGATTACCTTTAGGAATTGTTTGGAGTTTAATTTGAACTAAGGTCTTCCTGACTCTAGATCCCTGCTCTATCTACTAGCTCCCTGCTTTACTATCCCATCCTAGAAAGTTCTAATTTCTGGCATCTATGATGCTTCTTTTCTATTCTATTCTATTCTAATCTATTCTAATCATACTTAACCTGTGTTGCATCAATTTCTTTCTATATTGTACCTATGACATATTCTCTTAACTATCTCAAGTGGTTTTCAATCTTAGTAACCAGCTCTTTGGAGAAAATGCAGTTTCAATCTAAGCACTGGGGTAGATTGACTCAGTTTCCATGCAGCTTTTCCTAGCAGTCTGGTATTCTAGTCACAGATGCTGGGTGGGAACTGAAATCCTACTGGAATCTTACTAACAATCAAAATCTCTTTTCATAGTAGACAAGGAAATTTTTTTAATTCTAACTAAAAAAACTAACAAGTTAGTCATTCTATGTCCAATTCAAACCCAAACAACATTAAGAATGACCGAAGTTCACTGAAGAAAAAAAAACCTAGTTCTAAAATAGTCAAGGAAGCTTATATAGTGTGTGCCTAAACTTATCTTTCAATGTCTGATTAGAAAAGAATGAGCAAAGGATATATTTAAAAAAGCAGATTGTTTGTAGTAAAGAACATCAACCAGAGAGTAAAGAAACCTGGGTTCAAATCCCAGCTCTGACACTCAATTAGCCAAGTACCCTGCAGCAAGTCATTTAACCCATCAAGTTCAAAATAAAATGGTGAACAACACCCTGGAATACAAGGAGAATGTACATAAAGAACCTCATCTCTAAATCTTAAATGGAAATATAGATATCACTGAAAAATAGAAGATGCCCTAAGGGTTGCAAACATGAGTAAATGGAAGGATGGCCAAGTGCATTTTATAATTAACAAACCAAATTGGTTTTGTCTATATTGAGAAATTAACAATAAATTGTGAGGCAAGTGGAATACAAAGTAATGTTTCCCAGTCACAGACAAAGAACAATTCACTCAGAAGGGGCCAATACCTAAAGAAGAAATTGTTACTATAATATAAAAGGTAAGAAAGGACTGAAATAAAATGGAACTGTTTTCAATATTAACATGTAAGTAGGAAGTTAAATGTCTGCTAGTGACTATCCCTAAAAGAGCACTACTCCTCTTCAAAACAATGTTATGTAAACTTATATTGCTAATAGTCCAAAAATTTTCCTGTGATACAAAAGTGTATACTAATCAGTGGAGTGAGCTGAGGGATAGAGAGTGGTTCCTTGTTTGTTAATTTCTTTAAATTAGCAAATTTGCAGTTTCTTCAGAGAAATTACAAGTCACTAAAACAAAACTCCTCCCTAAAGAAATTTGAGTTAAGAAAATACTTTTTTAGGGTGAGCTACACCTTTATTCTTTCTATTTGCATCCACATTATAAACTCATAACACAAGAAAAGCAGTATTCAGTGTCAAGGCATCTGCTCTGGATTATCTTGCATCAATTTCTCTCTAAGCAAGTGCCAATGGATTAAAGATGGCAGTGCCTCTAAAAGACTGTCTGCCCTTTGATCCAGCCATAGCACTGCTGGGTCTGTACCCCAAAGGGATAATAAGGAAAAAGACTTGTACAAGAATATTCATAGCTGCGCTCTTTGTGGTGGCCAAAAATTGGAAAACGAGGGGATGCCCTTCAATTGGGGAATGGCTGAACAAATTGTGGTATATGTTGGTGATGGAATACTATTGTGCTCAAAGGAATAATGAAGTGGAGGAATTCCATGGGAACTGGAACAACCTCCAGGAATTGATGCAGAGTGAGAGGAGCAGAACCAGGAGAACATTGTACCCAGAGATTGATACACTGTGGTACAATCAAATGTAATGGACTTCTCCATTAATGGCAATGCAGTGATCCTGAACAACCTGGAGGGATCTATGAGAAAGAACACTGTCCACATTCAGAGGAAAAACTGTGGGAATAGAAACATCAAAGAAAAACAACTGCTTGAGTACATGGGTCGATGAGGATATGGTTGGGGATGTAGACTCTAAATGAACATCCCAATGCAAACATCAACAACATGGAAATAGGTTCTGATCAAGGACACAAGTAATACTCAGGGGAATTGCACTTCAGCTACAGGAAGGGTGGGGGGAGGGAAGAGAGGGATAGAATATGATTCTTGTAACCAAGGAATAATGTTCTAAATTAACTAAATAAAATTAAAAAAAAAAAGATGGCAGTGCCTTCACTAGAAATAAGGGAATGATGAGGAAAGGCAAGCAGAGTAAAAACTGTTAAGTTCACTTCTAGGTGTGTTGAGTTTAAAATATTGGTGAAATCCAACAGCCAGCTGGAGATGCTGGACCAAGACTTACCAAACACACTAGAACTGGACATTCAGTTCTTGGAGTTTTCTACATAGGAAGGATCATTGTATTCACAGCAGGGGAAGACATCACCAACAAAAAAATATAAAGAAAAAGAGAACAGAGCAGAAAACTAAGTGCTTGTACATTATCCAGACTTAAGGACAGGAAGTAGATTGACAGAGAAAAGTAGTCAGACTAGGGAACAAGGGGGAAAGAGGATCATAGAAGCCAAATAGAAATGAGAGTAACATGGAGGGAGAGGAGTCAATAGGGTCAAATGCTGCTGAAGAGCAAAGCCTGAATTGTGAGCAACAAATTTTGCTATTTACTTTTTTTATTCTAAACTTGAAATACTCCCCCAAAAAAGAGGGTTTCCACATAAAAAGTAAAACACCATAACTCCATACCAATTATCCATCTTAAATTCTACACATCCAAAAATTAAATTCATTATCTTTCCAAAAAAAAATCCTTCCCTCTTCCCAATCACTGGCAAGGGTACCACCATCTTCTCAGTCAGACTGTCATCATTCTCTACATCCAATTCATTGTCTACTTCTATTCTCAAAACATCTCTCATGACTCTCTTCTCTCCACTCATAACCACAAAACTGGTTCAGACCCTCATCACCTCTCCCAGGACTACTGAAACAGTCCTCTAATAGGTCTTCCTGCTTCAAGACTACACACTCCAATGCATTGTTGTCCACTCAGCTGCCAAGGTGGTTTTCCTAAAGTGTAGTTCTATAGTTCCCATCCCCTGCTTGATATACTCCAATTAATCCTTACTACTCTGCCTGACATTTAAAGAGATTCCTAATCCAGCTACATCTTACTTTTACAGTCTTCTTATACTTTATTTTCATGCATAATCTTAATTCCAGCAATATTACTTCCTTGTAATTCTTTGAACACAATATTCTAGCCCTACCTCCATGTCTTTCACTAGCTGTCCCCCACATGCAGAACATTCACTTCTGTTCCTCAGACTTCAAGAGAGCTCAAATCACTCCAAAAGGTCTTTCCCCACTCCCCCTGACTGCCTTCCACCTACTCTGTAAGTGTATGTATGTATACACACATATACATGTATGATGTATACCTATATGCACATTTATATTTCTAGCTATATTGTAGGTAGCTGAGTAACAGAGAGTACTGAACCTAGGAGTCAAATCTGGCCTCAGACACTTCCTAGCTGTGTGACCCTAGAAAAGTCAACTTTGTTGGTCTCAGTTTCCTCAACTGGAAAATGGGCACATAACAGTATCTTATGTCCCAGGGTTGTTGAGAGAATGAAATGAGATGTTTGTAAAGCACTGGCATAAAGTAGACACTATTTAAAGGCTTATTCCCTTCCCTCCTCCCTAGTTCACCTATTATATACTTCCCATTAAATTTGGGGCCAGGGTCTATTCCTCAGTGCATAACACAATACCTGGTATAAAGTAATGCGGGTCAACTTGATTATAACATAAATATATATATGTGTGTGTGTGTGTGTGTGTGTGTGTACATACACACATATATAATCAATTCAACCAGCTACTTTCAAAACTATTCTGCTTATCTGTGCTTCCTTCTGTATTCCTCTGTACACTTTTTTTTACCCTTACCTTCTGTCTTAGAATTTATTTGGAATTATTTGGAATCCATTCCAAAGCAGAAGAGGAGTGAAGAAGGCTAGGCAACTGGGATTAAGTGGCTTGCCCAGGGCCACACAGCTAGAAATATCTGAGGCCAGATTTGAATCCAGGTCGTCTAGATTCTGTACACTTTTAAAAATATTTTGATATTCCTCTTCTTTTTTACTTTTCTTTTTTTGGGGAAGGGAGAGAGTGTCACCCTCCCCTCGTCATCTTGAATTCTACCATTTAGAAGACATTCATTGATAACTGTACAGTGGGCAATTTGAAAAAAGTATTAAAGAAAGAAACCAGACCACAAGGAACTAAGAAGTAAAGGGAAGGCAAAACAATGAGTGGGGAAAATGGCTAGAGACTACTTTTCTAAAATGATATCAAGAAAGAAAGCTAAGATCCAAGATAATACCTGGAGGAGTAAAGAAAACAAGAGAAGGCTTGTTAGAATAGGGGAGATCTGAGCATGGCTATAGGCAAAAGGGAAGTAGCTGAGAGAGAGAGAGAGAGAGAGAGAGAGAGAGAGAGAGAGAGAGAGAGAAAGCCAGGAGGCAAGAGGAAATGTGAAATTGGGATAGCTAAATTTGGGGCTAGGTCAGACTGAAGATGTCAGGCCAAGACTGTCCAAATGAACTTACCAGACTGTATTCCAAAATCAAATCCAATGATTTGGACATGATCTATTTTGGGGAGGTCAGCTGCATTCTTATCTCTGCTGTTAGAATGCATACTATTTTATGATGAAAAGTAACAGTCAGGCTTACCAATAACCAGACAAAATGCTGTGGACCACAACAGCTGCAACTTTCAGCTGGCTTAGAAAAATTATCTTTACAAGTAATGTTTTTACTTTAAAAAAACTACAAAATATCACCAAATAATTTAATGAAGATGCGATTCACTAATATTGAAGCACATTACATTGTTGGCTGCCCTCCTCTTCCCACAAACAAAAAATAGAGAACCACCTAAACGTTTTCAAAAGGGGGCAGCTAGGTGGCTCAGTGGATTGAGAACCAGGCCTAAAGATGGGAGGTCCTAGGTTCAAATCCGGCCTCAGCCACTTCCTAGCTGTGTGACCCTGGGCAAGTCACTTGACCCCCACACTGCCTCGCCCTTACCACACTTCTGCTTTGGAATCAATACTGTGTATTGATTCCAAGACTGAAGGTAAGGGTTTAAAAAGATTTTTTTAATAAATTAAAAAAATAAAAATTAGGGGGCAGCTGGGTAACTCGGTGGATTGAGAGCCAGGCCCAGAGATAGGAGGTCCTGGGTTCAAGTCTGACCTCAGATACCTCCTAGCTTTGTAGCCCTGGGCAAATCACTTGACCCCCATTTGTCTAACCCTTACCACTCTTCTGCCTTGGAACCAATACACAGTATTGACTCCAAGACGGTATGGGTTTTTATTAAAAAATAAAAATTTAAAAAATTCTCAAAAATAAGTGATCTCAGAACACACTCACAATCCCTGAAACTTCTCCAAAAAAAAGATCTTACTACAAAGAAGAGTTTTACACACCAACTTCAGCAGAACATAATAGGGTTCTATCTTTCACAAGCATCTAATTTACTAACTTGTTAACTAATTAACTAATGTATCATCTAATTTACTAACAAATTATAATCATTTGCCTATTTTCTTCCTCTAAACAAAAAATGTTTTTCACGTGGAAAAAGTGGAAGCTGAGTTTTTGAAAAGGAGATATACATATACACATGTATATCTCCCTATGCAACTTCTGGCTGGTGTTCTTATCAATATCCTCTTATGCAAAGAGAAAACTGAAAGCTTAATTTGAATTATCCCTACATGGATTACCTTATTAAATCTGAAAAGCAAAATGTGAATTATAAATAATTCTGACAATAAGTTTTTCCCTATAACAAATTAAATTAGTATCAAAATTTTTAGAGTGGATTTATAACACAAAAGAATAACCCAAATCCTGAGGTATGAGAGAGGGAAGGAAAGGTTCATGTGATGTTATACCCTCTGCTCCTTTTCTGTCATCTTATTAAAATAAAATGTTAAAAATCACAGTTCTCAATCCTTTAATATTTCAAAAAGATTTGTGATCTCATAACTGTGATCCAGACTACCTAATCTTTTATCACCTTAACTTGTCTGACACCCTGAACTTGACTAAGATGGTCCTGAGCTGATATCCCACTACCAGGCTTGAATTTAACATGGGCAGCAAAATAACTAGAAATATTCTTTGCATTTTAAATCTCATGGCATCTGAGATCTCAGACAAGTCACTTAATCTCTCCCTAAAATGAAGGAGGTGAACTAAGATAAAAACTAAGATTCCATTTAGCTTTTAAAAAAATCTATAATTTTATGTTTTTTCCTATAACATTAGCATTTTTAAGTAGATATCTATTTCTTAAAACCATAAAAAAATCTTTACATTATCAATCCCTGCTTTGTACAACACTGCTTCCTTTTCCCATTTGATCAGAAGTCAAATTTAAGGTAGCAGTCTAAATCCATTCACAATGGGATACTCTAATGACAACATTCATACTATTTACTTTCTCTATTTACTTACAAACAAGGTACAGAAAAGACGTGTCTTAACACAGACATGTCAAAAATAGCAAACATACTTTTAAAAGCAGCATTCCTGAAATACTGCATCATGATATTACAGATAAGTTAACCCATTAACCTTCTTACTTCCTCAAGGTCCTCAGATTTGGCTAATGGGTTATCTATAGATGTTTCTGCCCAGTATCTGCCAGAGCCCATAAGGGTTTGGGCCAGGGCCAGCTGGAATGAGCTTTTAACCAGCATTTGCAATACAGTATCGGTAGGTAGGTGAAATACAGAGGCCAACAGAGTAAAAGTATGGACTATAGACTTGTAAATGTTCCCAGAAAGATACCATTCAGGACAGTCAAACACTTGGAAATTGTTAAAAGAGCAGAGGAACCTAAGATGAATTAAATGTTTCCGTTATTCCATAAATTCAGTTATTATGTTTTGGCAATAAAACATCACAGGACAGAAGGAAGCAGAGGAACCCCAAATCACAGAATTTGTGCCTTGAGAAAAGTGGGATTCACAAAAAGGGGTATCTAGGCACATCTCGAGTCCTCACCACATAGGTACCCTTTCAGCATCACACCCCATACAACCCAGAAAATTCTAAAATTCTAATACAAACTTGTACAGTGATAACTTGAGATAGGATAGGCGATTGGGAAGGGGCTTCTTTTATAAATCCTTTCAACTAGACATTCATTTACTGAGCTCTAGAGACACCAAGCTTGGTCTTAGAGCTATAAGAGACTATGGCAGCCCTCTACATTCCACAAAAAAAAAAAAAAAAAAACCACACACCCAAAAAAATTTCAAAGGGATTTGCCCAAAGTCATCTCAAGTAATAAAGGGCAGAGTCGGGGTCTAAACCTGGGTTCTCTGTCTGGATTCAGGTCCACCGACTGCTCTTATCCCAGCACCAACACGGTGCCTCTCAGAGAAGATGATGCTCAATGACGCAGGCCACTGTCTGAAGGGCAGTTTAGGATACTCACTATAGGGAACTTTCCATACAGGCCCTACCGGGACACTCCCGCTACCACTTACCACGCTTAGCCAGCGATCTATAGTCTCAACAAAGTCCCTGAGGGAGCTGAGGGATTAAGCAATTTGTACTGGGTCACGTGGTCACGTATGTAATCAAGAGGCCACATCCGAACCCAAGTCTGATCGGCTCTAACTAGGGTTGTATGGTCCCCTGAAACAGGATTTGGGACAAGCCCCTCCAAACACTACTTGGCGCCTCCTAGTTTTCCAGGCATTCATTTGCATCCTGGAGCAGCCAGTACGAAGCGTGACTCCAGCTGAAAAAAAGCGAGTCCGAGAAAGTGGAACTTTGTTAGTGTGAGGAGCAGAGTTCTGCCCGGACCCCACAGGAGAGGCTGTGGGAAAGCGTTGCAGACAGTTAGGTTAGGCGGGGAGGGCACCACACCTATCTCCTCCAACGATCGTCTCTCGGACAGACTCTGCCTCTCCCCCAACCCCCAACCCCCAACCCCCACCTCAGCCCGCGCCCCGCTGCCCAAGCTCACGGACAACGCCCGCCCGGGGCTGCGAACGTGAACCTGCCGGGCACCACCACCACCCGCCACCACCCCCCGAGGCTGCGCGAGCTCGAATTCTCCCCCCCTCAACGCCGGCACGCAAGCGAGCAAGAGCCAGGCCCAGGGGAGGAGGGCGCTTCCACACCCCTTAAAAAAAGTTGGCCCCAACTCCCCGTACCTTGGCTACCCAGCTGAACAATGGTGACATCCTCCGGGCAGGCGGGCGCAGGGAGAGCCCAGGCTCACTCTCCCCGGCCACCTCGTTCCCTCGCTCGCCGGCTACTGCTCGCTCCCGCCCCACCCCCGCTCTTCAGCGGGCGGCTGGCGCGCGGCGGCGGCGGGGCTGCTCTCCGGCCGCTTGCTCAGGCATCTCTGCCCGGACGCCAGCGGCTGCAGCGGCGGCTAAGGCGGCGACAGGGGCAGCCCGGGCGCCTGTTGGCTTCGCACACTCGTCTACGAGTCTATGAGGTCACCGCCGCCCGCCCCGGAGGAGACCGGCGGCTCAGCTCGCCCCCAGCCCGCCCCCTGGTGCAAAAGGGGAAGGGGGTGGAGAGAGGGAGGGAGACCGCGCGCGGAGCCCGCCTCCCTCCCCTCGGCGTGTATGGAGTGTGCTAAGTGTGTGTGTGCGTGCCCGTGTCTATGTGGGTGTGTTGAGCAGTTGGGCAGTGCAGGGGAGAACTGTCCCTCCGTGGGTTAGACCCACAACCTGGCATCTGGAAAACTCCAAAAGATGCTGGTGATGAGATGATCCATTCATTTGAGTCTATAAACACTCCTTAGGCGCCTACTGTGTGCCAGGCTAAAGCGCTGGGGATCCAAACAGGCAGCTCCTGCCCTCAAGGATCTTACAATCTAATGGGAGAGAGAACATGCAAACGGAGCCAAAGCAAGCTACATGCAGGAAAACAAGGAGATCATTAATCCAGGGAAGGCACTGCAAAAAAGAGGGGTTGGGGCAGGCTTCCGGTGGGAGGTGGGATTTTAGTTGGGACTTAAAGGAAGCTGGGGTCATCAGTATTTGGAGAGGAGGGGGAGGAGAGTTTCAGGCACAGAAGATAAAGAAAATGCCCGCAGCGGGGAGATGGCCAGAAGGCTAGTGTCCCTGGATCTAGGTGTAAAACGACTAGCAAGGTTAGGAAGGGCTTTGAATGCCAGAGCGTTTTATACTTATTCCTGGAGGCAACAGGGAGTCCCTTGGAGTTTACTGAGTAGGGGGGCACCTCGGTGACTTGGAAAAGCAATCTCAAAATCCTGAATTGAGGGCAGACGTCCAAACTCTGCCTGGCATTCCCGGGGGTCACCCTCCATCACCCAGCTTTTCTTCCTGCATGTCCTGCATGGATTACCTAAATATTGAGGCTATCACTGAATCTGAAAACTCCAATCAGATTATTCAAGAAAGGAAAATAAATATTTTCTTCCTCTTCTTTGCCAATGTCAGATGTCCCCTGGCAAATAAGGAAGATTTCAGCAACTTGAGATAATATTAGTTTCAGATACAATGTTCTCTCCCTAAGACCCAGGAGATAAAGCTAGTTTCCTCAAGTTTGGATAGCAAAGGTTAAGCAATGTTTAAGGCAGAGATTAAGCTGGCTCACGAGGAAAATTGATGTCCAAAGGTCTGGCAGCACAAGTGCTAATGTATATGTCATATTAGAGCAATATCTCAATGCCAAAAGCCTTGCCATTTCAGGAACAGTCTGACTGTACAGTAAACTCCCTGCTGGAGTAGGGAGGGTTGTAACGATCCAGTGCCTGAAGTGAGAGTCAGAGAATTCTAAGCAGTTCTGTTATTTATTATTTATGTGACCTTGAACAAGTCACTTCCACTCTCAGTTTCCTGATCTGTAAAATAAAACTGTTTTGGACTAAGGATCTGTAGGGATCCCCCCAGCTCCACTTCTATGATCTTTTTTATTTATTCCAAAGAACCTCTCAAGCCTCTGTGGCAAGACATTCTGATAAGAGCTTTTAGTTTTGTTCCCCTGATATCCAGCTATGAATCCAAGGGGGCAATCAATGAGCTCTCTTTTCACTCCAGGGTGACCTACCCCTGACATGAGATAAATCTTTAAGGCTGAAAGCTAAAACTACATGTAGGAAATGTGAAAGCATCTCCTGAATATCCTAGGCCAGTACCAGTCCTGGGATTCTAAGCAGCACTAATGTTGACCATTTTCCCAGAAGTTACATAAAAAAAAAGAGGAGATAAGAGTAGTCATTAAAACAAATCATTCCATATCACTCTTCCCTTTCCCAAATATCCATTAATAGAAAAGGCTTTTGAATTCCAAAAGCTCTGCTTCTCCAGAGCTTTCTCTCACATGCTCTTTGTTAAAGGAGGGTGGCATTTAGTCACTTAAGTAATCTATAGATTCTTTTTTCAGAGATAGAGAGTGGTTGGATGTGAGATTCTAAAAGAAAGGCCCACTGAACGGACTTGAGCAGAATTACCTTTGCTGGCAAATCTGGGAACAGAAATCTGGGCCTGAAAGAATGAGATGGTCTTGGTATGATTAAAATGATCTCAAGAGATTGATTTGGGGGCAAGTATATAAGTTTATTAATTATATCAGGTTTGTCAGTTAGGCCAGCATCATAAACAATAAAGGTCCCCATGGCTCTTTCAGGATAAGGGACAATCAGCTCTATAAATAGATTTTTAGGAGCTCATTATTCAGCCTCTCCCTTGACCATTCCAAGACATCTTTAATTGGTGATAGTTTATTAAGAAAAGTCCCATCAACCTATCAACCCCTGCCTATCCCAACTGGTAGACAGGTAACATACACCGGAAAAGGACACTTCTCCCCTTTATTTATTAATCAAATTCTGCTAAAAAAGGAAGACATTCCTTGGGATTTCCTAGGACAAAGAAAATGGAAAAAGTAACAAACTGGATAGTATCTCTGTCCCAGATCCCAGTCACAGAAAAACACAGTAATTCTTTCTAATATATAGGAATTAATACAGTATATGAAAATAAATTCTCACAGTCTGGGAAGGAATGTCTCTCACCTTACAAATCCTGGTTGTAGAACATCATATATCCTGTTCTGCCTGTTCCTTTGGATGCTAAATTCTTTAGACTCAAAGCCAGTTCTTTAGGCTCCTGATCAGACACTTTCCAAAGTCATTGGCATGCTGTGTTTTAGGAAAAAGTAAATCTGATAGTCACTAATATGAGCAATTTGAAAACTAAATATTTTAAGAGAAAATACATAAATGACAGTTCTCAAATTTCACTCTCCAGCCACTGCCTAAAGTCAGCATCTCACACATGGTACAATGGAAGACTTTGTTAGCACTAGAGTTTTGACTGAAGGGGCACTGTTCCTACCAGTGGCCTAAACGCAACCTACCCTTAAACTGTAGGAAAATGAGTTTTCCTCTCCACAGTCCCTACCTTTAAAAAAAAAAACTAAAAATTTACCTTGTCAAGAAAAGGAAGAGATATGTTCTCCCCTAAAAGCAGAACAACATAGACAAAGTCATTGGAAGCATACATATAAGCCAAACCATGATCCTTTCTTCTCTAATATAAAAAGAGTGTACAAATCTGAGATGCAGGGACATCTAGGTAGCACAGTGGACAGACTGTCAGGCTTGAAATTGAGAGTACCTGGTTTCAAATATGGCCATATATACTTTCTATGACTCTGGGCAAGTCACTTAATCTTAATTCCCTAGTCTTTACCATTCTTCTGCCTTAGAACCCATATTTAGTATGGATCATAAGACAGAAGACATGGTTTAAAAAAAAATCTTAAGTGCACAAGTAGATTATTCAAATATCATTGAAGAAGACTGAGGATACCACATTTCTTAAAAGAAATGTTAGGAAGGAAGGAAGGAAGGAAGGAAGGAAGGAAGGAAGGAAGGAAGGAAGGAAGGAAGGAAGGAAGGAATGAAGGAAGGAAGGAAGGAAGGGAGGGAGGGAGGGAGGGAGGGAGGGAGGGGGGGAGGGAGGGAGGGAGGGAAGGAGGGAGGGAGGGAGGGAGGAAGGAAGGAAGGAAGGAAGGAAGGAAGGAAGGAAGGAAGGAAGGAAGGAAGGAAGGAAGGAAGGAAGGAAGGAAGGAAGGAAGGAAGGAAGGAAGGAAGGAAGGAAGGAAGGAAGGAAGGAAGGAAGGAAGGAAGGAAGGAAGGAAGGAAGGAAGGAAGGAAGGAAGGAAGGAAAGAGGGAGGAAGATTAATTCTAAGTTAGAAAGTGGCAAGGGCTGGGCATTTGGGGTTAAGTGTCTTGCCCAGGGTCACACAACTAAGAACTCAAGATTCCTCATCTCCAGGCTGCTGCTCTATCCACTGTACTACCTAGCTGTCCTGTACCAAACATTTATTAAGCACTTATGATTATGAGGGATAAAAATAAGATGAACTGCTCTCAGAGAAATACATCTGGCTCACAGAGATAAGCAAGCCAAGCTTTTGTTTCCTTATTAAGGCAGTACAGAATCTTTACATGCTCTGATGTGTTAAAGGGCTACCGGAAAAGATAAGACTGAACTAGGAAGGAGCCAGTCCTTGCTCTGACTGGTTAAAGGGCTATAGGGTGAATGCATATAGATAGGACTGAAACAGTCCCTATTCTCATTGGACTACTCACTTGAATAATTAGGATAATTGGGTATGTGAATTACACATTTTGATCAGTTCGCTTTTGGGATAAGATTGTGACTCTCCATTAACCAGCCAATGGTGAATGAGGGGAGGGCCATTCTGCATCAGGGACCAGCATAAAAGAAAGAGCTGGGAGCCAAAATTTTTGCACTCTCCCTTGACTGTAGCACTTGACTGTTCTCAGTGGTCATGATAAAGGAGAAATATGTGGAAAGAAACAAGCATTTATTGAGCACCTATTAAGTGCCCGATGCCTTACATATTTTATCTCATTTCATTCTCACAATCACTCTGGGAGGTAGTGTTCCAACTATCCCCATTTTACAGTGAAGAAACAGGAAGAGGTTAAGTGACTTGCCCAGTGCCCTACAGCTAGTAAATATCTGGAATCCAGGTCAAAAACTGAGGTGTCCTTGATTCCTGGCCCAAAAGCATCCTGTAGAAGGAGTTCCCCTGGCTCCATTAGTGATTCTAAGTCATCTGAAAAGGCTGTTGGTGAATGGTCTCAGTGCCTCCAGATTCCTGAGACAGGAAACCAAGACTTGAGAAGAAGGGAAAGGAATGTTTACACACACATCCACATATACTCACACACACATACACCCACCCAGGCTGCCCAATGTTCTTTTACTTCTTTGAGGAAAAGAGGGAGGGAGGGAAAGGGAAAAAAAAAAGGAGGGAGGGAGGGAGAAGTTAAGAATGTTGCTTTAGAGAGGTCAGTACCCACACAGGAATGGAATAAAAGAAAAGACACCCCAGGAAGACAATCCAAAAGAGCCAATAGGTCTAGTGGAAAGAATACTGCTCTGAGTACCAAAAGATCTATCTCCCCTAATTACTTTGGGAACTCCCATCTCTTACCTTCTCAGAGAATCACTTTCCTCACTTGTAAAATGTGAGAAATGGTAGTCATAATTCAAATCCACTTCAAGTTGTAAGGTCATCACAGGAAAGTCTCCTCCCCTATTTTATCTACTCATAGGGCTTTTGTGAGGGTGAAAGGAGATTAATGTGTATAAGGCATTTTCAAACTATATAAATGTACTACATGAGTAAATAATAATATACAAGTACTATAACAATGTCGTTTATTATTGTTGTTATACCATATTGCTTCTCCACTATTGCATGTATTCTTCTCCAGTCAAATAACATTTATTAAGCACCTACTATGTGCCAGGCTCTATCCTAAGCCCCGTGGATACAAAAAAAGCAAGAAATAACCACAAAAACCTCTCTTCTCAAGGAGCTCCCAATCTAATGGCAAAGACAGCATGTAAGCAATAATTTGTAATAACATATAAGCAATAAGAACATATAGGATAAATTGGGGGTGGTCTTAGAGAGAAGGCTCTAAGTTAATTGAGGAAGACTGGGAAAGGTTTCTAGCAGAAGGTGGGACTTAACAGAGACTTATAGGGAGACAGGTAAGTTAAGATGTTGAGAGGAGGAAGAGGAGAGACAGAGAGAGATGGAGACAGAGAGAGAGAGACAGAGAGAGAGGGAGAGGGAGGGAGACAGAGACAGACAGACAGACAGAGACAGAGAGACAGAGAGAGAGGGAGAGGGAGGGAGACAGAGACAGACAGACAGACAGAGACAGAGACAGAGAGACAGAGAGGGAGGGAGAGGGAGGGAGAGAGAGGGAGAGAGAGACAAGGAGACAGATAGAGACAGAGACAGAGAGAGACAGAGAGACAGAGAGACAGAGACAGAGAGACAGAGAGAGACAGAGAGACAGAGAGAGAGAGAGGGAGACAGAGAGAGGGAGAGAGAGAGAGAGACAGAGAGAGACAGAGACAGAGAGAGAGACAGAGACAGAGAGAGAGAGACAGAGAGACAGAGACAGAGAGGTCCCAGGAGGGGGGACAGCCAAGTGAAAATGCCTGGAGTTGAGAGATGGGGTGGCATGTTTGAGGAACAGCAAGGGGGCCAGTGTGAATGATCCCAAAGGTATAAGAACACTAGAAAGGTAGTAAAGGGCCAGGCTATGAAAGAAATCATAAAATTATCTTATATTTGATGCTGGGGTTTTTTGAATGGGGGTGGCTATGGTCCAACCTACATTTTAGGAAGATCACTTTGATAGCTGAGTGGAAGATGAATTGGAGTGGAGAGAGACTTGAAGCAGGGAGTGAACCAGCAGGCTATTGCAAGAGTCCATAGGTTTTGCCCCAAGGGGGTTACAGGGTCAGAGGAAAGAAGTAGGAATAAGCCAGGGATGTTAGTTATAAAAGTAAAAAGAAAAGGATTTAATGATTAGATATGGGGGTGAGGTGAGAGAGGGTGATGTGTCCAGCATGGCATCTAGGTTGTTAAACTGGGGAACTGGGAGGAGAGTAGTTTCCTCAATAATAATAGGAAAGGGAAGTAGCTAAGTGGTTCAGTGGTAAGAGAGCCAAACTGGAGATGGGAGGTCCTGGGTTCAAATATGATCTCAAGCACTTATGAGCTGAGTGTGGACAAGTCACTTGATCCCTATTGCCTAGCCCTTATCACTCTTCTGCCTTAGAACCAATACTTAATATTGATTCAAAGTCAGAAGATTAGGTTTAAAAAAATTAAAAATAAAAAAGTAATAGAAAAGTTGGGAAGATGAGAGGATTTGGGGGGCAGGGAAGTTAATGGGTTCAGATGGCCACAGTACATCAAGTTCAAATTTAAGATGTCTCAATGATTATTAGATGTGAACCTGGTGATCAGGAAGGTGGTGAGGACTGGATAAATAGATCTGAGAGTCATCTGCACAGAGATGATAAATAAACTATAAGAGATGATGAGATTGCCAAGTGAAACAGCATAGAGGGAGAAGGGAAGAGGGCCCAGGACAGAGACCTAGAGAAACTGCACCAGCAGGTAGGGTATGTATGAAGACCCATCAAAGAAGAGAGAGAAGGAGCATTCTGCCAGACAGGGAGAAAATCAGAAGAGAGCAGCGTCATGAAAACCTAGAAAGAAGGGAGTAATAATAACAATGGCAACAACTCATATTTATACAGGGTTTACTATGTGCAAAGAGCTTTACAGTTATTGTCTCATTTGATCCTCACAACACTGCAAGGTAGGTGCTATTATTATCCTCATTTTACCAATGATGAAATTGAAACAGAGGCTTAAGTGACTTTCCCAGAGTTGCACAATGAGCATAGCTGTCTCCATATGAATTTGAACTCAGCTCTTCTTGATTCCAGGCCCAATGCTTTGTCCACCGCACCACCTTGAAGAAGAACTCTGTAGATCTCTAAAATGGATATATAGGTACCTATTCTGTATAATTAAGTTCAACCTACTATGATGGGAATCAAAGCTAACAAATTATTTTAAAAAATAATCAACAGATCAGTTTGCTGTTCAATAATCAGCCATCGTGGTAAGCAAAATAGCGACAAGGTAAGAGTTTTGTAGCTAGGATGGGAGATGGGATGGGAGATGCTCGTCACACTGGAAGCGAGGAGGAGACAATCTCTTTAGCCACTCTAATATATGGATGATGCTGTCAGCAATATCCTTTTCTAATAAAAAGGGACAACCATATTAATGATGTATTAAATCAATGTTCTGCATAAAATACCACTTCCTTTCCTAAACACTCTCCAGTCAGCTCCATCTTCACACCAGTTGCTTTGCTCACCTGAGGACACCATGATTGTTTAGTCCTTGACCAGATCCACCAAGAAGTCTCAGCCACAATGCTCTTCTTCTCTCCCCTCCTTTCCATCTCCTCTTTGCTTCTTTTCTTTCCCCACCAGAAGGTAACTTCTTTGAGCACAGGGACAATCTTGTTTTTGTTTTCTTATTTTTGCATCCCCAGTGTGCCTAACACACAATAAATGCTTAATAAATAATGACGATTTAAATATCATTTGGAAGCAGAAAATTGTCTTTCTGACACCAGTAGACTTGCTTTAAAATTGAGTACATTTTAATAATACTTTAGTAAGGTACATTGATGATTCACAAGTCTGCTCCTAGGGCAAAAAAAAAAAAGTCTGTTCAGTGTACACAGGGCCCACAGCTTAATATAAATTGCTCTTAACCATGATGCTATCTGGAGCAGTGAAAGAATGAATGAAAAACAGGAAGAGCCAAGGGCTGCCTTTCAGACTACCCAAATGTGCCAAAGCAGAATGGAAACCAGAGAGGGAACTATATATGTTGGCCAAAAAATAGTTCTAGGATTTCTTCAGAGGGTGGAATTACATTCTTGGACCTCTCCCACTGTTAAATCCCTACATCTAGTAGCATGACTGTACTCAGATTATTGCTTCATAAGTCTAAGACATACTTTGAAATTTCCTCTATCCTTTGGTGACTCACTCCCACTACTCCAGACACAATTTTTTTATGTTAGAGCATGGGCCCTAGCCACTTTGCCATTTTAAGATTGCTCAGAAATCTAATCTGGATAGCAGCAGGCATGCAAAATGCCACACCTTTAAATCCTGCTCAAACTTAACATGGTGCCATTAGGCTCAGAAATGGAGGTGGCCCACCATTCAGCTGCAATGGGAAACTAAGATGATATGACATTGGAAATCAGCATTAGAGAAGCTGAAAGCAGAGCAAAACATGTAGAGGAAGAAGTTGATAAATTTCAAGAAGATCTTGATCAAGGGGAGAGAATCTATTTTCAATATAAGTTCAACTCACTGAGTAGTCTACATAGTTTCATATACATAACTCATCATTTCAACATTTAAGGTTAAAATGCTTTTGTTTTTATTTAATTAAGTAAACTATTTCCTCACTAGCCAGAATAAATACAAGCAACTTTTATGAGGTCATTCTTTAGTGGCACCAGCCAGTTTCCATAAATTTATTCACAAAGACTTGCAAAGTTAGAAGCTGGCTCTGGACCAACTCAAAATACTAAGGAGCCTGTTCTTTCTACAGTATAAAGGAGAAGCTACTGTATTTGTAGTTCCAGATTGAGCCAGACAACAGACCCCCAAGAACAAAAAGGAGATACTTCAGTTATGACTTCCATTTTCTTTATACATTCATTTCTTCATTCTCATTAAAACAAACCCACAATTCAGAAATCCACTTCCTAATTAAAAGTAACAACCAGCTAAGTGCTTGCAATATTTCAGTATCAACTAAGCAATGTATTTCTCTTTTAAAATTCCTTTCCTCCACAAAACCTTTGCTTAATATGCACAGTAATTATATTCCTTCTTTCTTCCTAAAAGACCTTCCAGACTAGAAACACAGAAATTTCTATTTTTAGCTCATCCTGTGCAAAGTTTAAACAAATAAATTTCTTTCTAAAATATCGTACACACATTTTAGATTCATGGAAAAATCCAGTGGGCAATGAGCTCATAAGCAAAAATACTGTAAAGTTTTAAAGGCAAAAGATATTTGGAACCATGAAACTTTGCTAAGCCTAACATCTAATCATTAAACTTAAAATCTGTTGTAACCTGTCATAAAAATTACAGGACAACTTCATTATTTTTTCTAATCAGTTCACTTACACGTAGCATTTGTTACTCCAAAAACATTATCCTCCTTAAAGAGTTCATCTTGCATTTCTTCATCCTTAAAATTACTTCAAAATATCAACCCTAACTTAATCTGCTATTGAATAAAATCTTTCTAGTGCTGTTTCTTTACTGAGAAATAGCATTTTCTGTTTTCTATTTTGCAAACGAGAAATTTGGTTTGCTTGTGATCAGAATGATTATTAAGTATTTCTATAAGTTTTATATTTGTCTGTCTTAATCTAATCCCTTAATGAGCCCTTAGTTTTAAACATCATTGAATCTTCTCATGAATATTGTATGTCACACTCTTTTGAAGCTTTAATTTGTAGACTTCATTATTCTAAACTGAATCTCAAGTACCTGCAGA
>NC_077232.1:125487164-125494664 GCF_027887165.1 Monodelphis domestica | reverse complement strand
GAAAAAAAAATCCCCATTCTCAGAGGGTTCCCAGTCTGGCTCTGTGTATCTAGTCTACATAATGAGCAGTGGGTCTCTTGAACTGAACCTTGAAGGAAGTTAGGGGGAGATGAGGACAGAGCATTTTCAGACAGAGCAGACAACCTGTAAAGGCACAGAAAAATGAATAAGTTGGACTGCTGGAAACTGTATTATGTCTGATACATAAAAGTCCATCTTTTTAATCCTGCTATTCTCTCAGTGGTATTCTGTGTCTGTGAATCATGTAGCACTGCAGTAGCACAAGAATCAAACGTGAAGCTAAATCAAAGAGAATGGAAAGACATATGGTGGGTCTACAGTGTATTACCAATCATAATGTGTACTTTTAAATCGTTTAATAGACATAACCACAAACAAGTGCCATCAAAAAAAGGAAGTAAGCTAGTCATGCAGTGAATGTGGTAAGAGCAAAAGATATCCCACAGATAGCCTACGTGATATAGTTGGCCTCTAGTGAAATAGATGGACGCCCCATGGAGGATTATAGAAAAACCTGGATCAAAATCACAAGAGATGATCAGTGACTTGATCTGCACCAGGGAAGGGAGTAACTACAGTGCAGAGATTAAACACTCATTTAAATAACTATCTTGTTTTACTTGTTTATTAAACAGCCATTTGGTTCAAACACCTGTATGGCTGCTTGAATGGCTGCATGTATGCTGTTGAGATAGCATGTATGTGACTATATGTGAGTTTACATACTTAGCAGAAGCTGAACTCAACCCCTCTGGCTATCACACTGCATTTCACCTGCTTTCACAGTCAAACTTGAGCCAGATGAATTCTGAGATCCCTTGATGCTCTAATTCTGTAATGTTATCCTAGAAAAAGTGTCATTTGTACTCAATTTCTCCACTTCTTCACTACCCACCCCTTGAAATCTGGCCTCTAAGCCCACCACTTTATTGGAATTATTGACCTAAAAATGACTACTGATCTCTCAATTGACTAAGTCTTTTCTTGTTCTTTTCATTTACACTGGTGCAGTTGGTGACTACATAGTTGTTTAAAAGCAAGAGGTGATTTTTGAAACATTTCTCAAGAATTTCCCCACCACTTTTTGACCATTTCCCTCAATTTATATAACATTTTTATAGTTAGTTACCATTTCATAGAACCACAAAACCTCAGGGCTGAAGCAATCTCAGAGATCAATCAGTCCAATCAATACCTGGACCAAATCCTTTTTACAGCATAGCCCTCAAGCAGCCAGCAAGCCTTTTGTGTGAAAACCTCCAGTAGAGGCTACCACCACCTCCAGAAATCCATTCCATTTCTGGATAGCCTTCATTGTAAAGCAGGTCTTCTGCAAAGGGGAACCTAAGTCTGCTTCTTTGAAACTTCCATCACTTCTCATTCTGCCTTTTTGAACCTAACAAAACAACTCTAAACTTTTTTCCATACGGCATCCCTTTAAATCCTTGAAGATGTAGCGGTCCAGACCCTACAAAAGTTCTCACGTGAGTTTTGATCATCTGTGGAGAGAGTTAAAGACTGGGAAAGCAATAGGTAAGGTTTAAGGACTAGGGAAGAAGAGGCATGGATTGAACAAACACACAAGAGACACAGAGAGACAGATCTTCAGTGTGTCAGCAGGCCAGTGCTCAGAGAGAGAGTCTGACCTCACTGCAGTGTTTATTATAGGTTATCAGCATTGGAGGTTTTCGGGATGTCAGTGGAACAAGGGGAACAGCAGAAGTATTAACATAATATTAGCATCCAATCACAAGATAAAGGAATGAGTAGCAATGCCATAGTGTAGCCAAGTGGCCAGGAAAGAAGCTCATTTGAAAGTCCTTCTTGACTTTAGTCAAACCTTCACCCTCCCAGAATGCAGGTCCAAACCTATTCAGAATTTGACTACCTTTTCAGATGTTAAGTGCAAGTCTTTGACATTCCAAAGGTCCTTGACAGGCTATTTGCTAGCTTTCAGACTGCAGATAATAATAGAGGCTTAATCTTTAAGTTCAACAAAATTTAAATTCAATCCAATTTAAGGATTCAGAAATCAATCATGTGAAATATTAGAAATATATCCTTAAGTCTGGTCCATGAACATTTTGCTCATTAGTGTCAGCTTTTGAATACATCTTTAATATCTTCATGATTCATTATAACTGAAACTCTTCAGACAGCTATCATGACCCCACCATGTCTTCTCCAGCCTAATCATCTCGAGTTCTATTATCAGATCTTCAAATGACATGAAATTGAGGTCACTCATCATCCTGGTTGCTTCTGAAATGTTCTCCAGATTATCAGTGTCTTCCTAAAATGTGACAACAAATACTGAATCCCATGCTACAAATGGAGTGATCTGAGACAGAGTCTGTTGGGACTACTACTTCTCTAGTTTTCAATGCTATGCTTACTAAGTCTCTAGAAATATGGGCTAGAATTGTGCAACCTTTTTTTCATTGTCACATAACACTGTTAACTCCTATTAAGTTTACATTTCACCAAAACCTTCTTTTTCTGAAGAACTAACATATGGCCATGCCTCTCACTCCTTATACTTGAGAAGCTATTTTTCCCCCAAATATAAGACTTTTTGGGGGGTACAGGTTTATTATTTCATCAATGTTTGGAATTCCAAGTGTGAAAACTCTCTACCCTGATGAAGAGTGGCCATTCTCTGAAACTTAATATTAGGAACCTGTCTGGAGCTGTAAGAGGATGATTTGTCTATGATCCTACAGCTAGTATGTGTCAAAAATAGTACTTAAACCAATCCTTACTGACTTCAAGGCCAGCTCTCTTTTTAAATATATTCCTACTGATAAACTCACCCATAAAATGGAAAAGGGTAGCAAAATGGATTAGAAAGCAAAATCCAACAATAAATATGTTTATAAGAAACATACTTGGAATGTAAAGATTCCCACAAAGTTAAAATAAGAGCTTGGAGCAAAATCTATCATTATCTAAGTGAACTGAATTCTATCTCTATCAAGATGCATATTAATAGAAATGGTCCAATATTCTTATCATGGTCTTTTTAGATACTAACTTCATCATCCACCACCTTTGTGTCATTAGTGATCTACAAAATAGATAATGCATCAATGGCTTTATCTAAGACCTTGAAAAAAGGATAAACTACACTGGGCCAAGAACTCTTCCATAGGCCACTCTAATACAGACCCCTTCCCAAGCTGACTTCATACCATCAATTAATTAATTAATTCTTTGGGTGCAATGATTCAACCATGCAATTCCTACCTGTACTATTGTCTAGCTTCATCTTTTCAATAAGAGCATCACAAGAGACTTTACCACATTCTTTCCTAAAATCTAGGTAAACAAAGCTGCATTCTCCTAATATACCAGTCTGATAAATCTTATTAAAAAGAAATAAGATCAGTCTGGAATTTCCTGTCCCTGATAAAACTATGCTGGTTTTTTGTTATAACCACTTGCTTGCCTAGATGTTCACTCACCTTCCCTTTGAGAAAACAGCACATTCTAGATTATAGTCAAGAATCAAAGTCAAGCTTTTGGGCCTAGAGTTTACAGATGTCATTGGTTTCCCTAATAATAGATAACATATATATAGTGCTTTAAGATTTTTACAAAGCACTTTACATACACGAGGCTGTCATCTGAGCCTTATAACAACTCCATGAGTTAGGGGTTATTATTATCCTCCATTTTACAGATGAGTAAACTAAAACTGAGAAAGATTAAGTGACTTGCCTAGCAATCCTAAAATAGTTAAGTATCTGAGAGAGGATATGAACTCAGGTCTTCTGAACTCCATATCTACCACTCTACCCATGGAGTCACTTATTGGTGGAAGGGCTTTTAAGATGGAAAAAGCTTTAGAGGCAATCTAGTCCAAATCCTAATTTTACAAAAGAAAAAAACTAAAACCTACAGATATCATTTGCCCCAAATTACAGAGATAGTAAAGGTCTAAATTGGGATTTGAACCCTACTCCTCTGACCCAAAATCTGTTTTTTCCCTTTGTACCAGGTGTCTAGGATTAGAATCACTAGATATAATTTTAGATTAGGAGAATTAATAAACACCTGCAATGTGGTTACTTATTTGCCTAGGAAGCTAGCCTAGCTAAAGCAGTAAGGCATAATGAGGGAAAGATAAGAGGCAATATGTGTCAAACAGATAAAACCACCACCATCTTGATCACAATTTCCCTTCAGATCCTGATAGCCACAACCCAGGACCCAAGAGTTTGGGGAATAGCAGTAGCTCCCAAATCACCAGACCTACTTCCAGCCTAGTCCCACATCCATCACAAAGAGGAGAAATCATTGTGGAGAGCAGGGGTCCACCTTCATCATTACCACCAGCAACAATTACTGACCATCTGCCAACAACAGGCAGGTAGGTACTCCAAAAGGGGGAACAATCTACTGGCACCCCACCTTACCCACCCACAAGACCACCATTCTTACTTTCCTAACAGCCCTCTGAGACATCATCTAGAGAATCAGTTGCTGTGGAAAATTCCTGTGGAGACTAGCCATCCCCTACCAATTGCCAATGGATTCTCAAACAGCTGAAGCAACAAGGCACCCCAAGGAATAAACAGGAGGTAGAATTTGCTAGTCAAGTCAAAGCACCATCACCAACCTGACCATCATCTCCCTTCAAACCCTGATAGAGACAGCCCAGGACTCTGCACTCAAGAGCTTTAGGAATACATGCTTCCAGCCTGGGACCTGCAACCATCATCCTGGAAAGCAACTCCAAGGAAGATGGAGTCTGACAACAACTATTGAAGACCCAGAAAATAAAGTTCTTATCACCAAAGTTCTTGGCATTGTCACATAGTTCAATATCAGAAACTGATGATTTTATCAGTAGAAATAACGTTTAGAAAGAAGCACTGACATCTATTTCACTCGCTGTGGCTATAGCATCTCCAGAAAGAACTGCCAGGCTATGAACTCCTTTTTAGAATACTTTTTAAAAATTAATAATCAAAGGAATGCTAAACTTCAGTGGGAGGTTAGTGAAAATAAAGCTGCAAATTTTTCCCATCCCAGTTCACAGATTACCTAAAATCTATTCATAGATTCCTGTCCTTGGATCTCAGGTTAAGAGCCTCCAGACTAGAGACTACCCAGAAATAATGTTCATCTGTTCCAATAAAAGTATGGACACATAAATGTATATACATAACAACAAAAGTTATATTTCCCATTACTCATTCTCCCTAACTGATGGCCTATTGCCTACTTGGTACATTTTCATTTATTGGGTCTTTATAATTAAATACATCATTTCTTTTAACACTTGATAATGAACCAAATGGTTTTTCTCATGATGTACAGCAGAAGATGTACTTAAGTAGATGACTATATCATCTGCAGTGTTTATCATGCAAGGAAAAAGCCATTTGTCATATTATCAAGGAGCTAAAGTATGCAAAAGACTCTGTAGTTTTCTCTGAAATCTAAATCAAATGTCAGAACTGACCTTGTGGAAAAAGTTGTAGGAAAGAAATGGAAAATGAGTACCTAGATCCTCCAGGACATTCACTGAAAGAGTCTTCGGCACTGCCAGCAAGAATCACAAAAAATGGAGAACCGGAAGGAAGCTGAGAGGTCTGCTAGCCAAATCCTCTCATTTCAGGGATGAGGAACTTGAGGTCTAGAAGTGATTGGCTATATGGCTAGTGAATAATAGCTAAAAATAATAGCGAACATTTATGTAGCATTTACTATGTGCCAGGCCTTGTGCTAAATGCTTTACAATTATTACCTCATTGGACCCTCACAACAACTCTGAGAAACAGATGCTTTTATTAAGATCCTTAGCTTTACAGATGAGAAAACTGAGGCATACACAGATTAAATGATGTGCCCCGGATCACATAGCCAGAAGTGTCTGAAGCAATTTAAAGAAGTCCAAGCTTCCAGAATGCAGGCATTGAGCTCTACCCATTGTTCCACTTGGCTTCTCCAACAGCAAAGATGGGGCAGGTCTTCTGACAACACAACTCTTTCCACTACACCAACTGGCTGAGAAAGGGTAGGACAAAATACCTTGCTATTGTGCCAAGTATCAAACAACTTAGTTGGGGTTTTTTGCCCCTTTCCAACAGGTGAATTGGAACTAACTGCTTCTAGAGTCAACTTGATCATTCATTCTCCCAGAAAAAGCAATGGAGCAGAAAATCCAAAATATCAGCTAACTCAAAGGTCATCTGTATTTGTCTTTAGAATGTACCACATGACCTTTTTTTTCCAGAAGATGTACCTTCCTCCGTAATGTTTTGATTAAGTTGATATTAAAATTAGTTTTCATTTTCTGATCTTATCCTTGTGAACTGTTGGCAGAGGGGAGTCACTTGAAGATATGGCTTGCTACAATTAATCCCTGGGGCAGCTAGCTGACTCAGTGCATTAAAAGTCAGGTCTAGAGATGGGAGGTCCTAGATTCAAATGTGGACTCAGACACTTCCCAGCTGTGTGACCCTGGGCAAGTCACCTAACTCCCATTGCCTAGCCCAGAACACAGTATTGATTCCAAGACAGAAGGTAAGGGTTTTAAATAAACAAAATTAATCCCTATACTGAATAAAGTAAATACAGTTAATAAAAAATAAACTATTATAATATTCATTCATGGAAGTAAAAGTGAGAGTCTGTGAAGTATGTTGCAATGTAGTGCTTAGTGCATAAGAATGATTGGCAGGCAGAGAATCCCCAGAGCTGGCAGGGGAAAGGTTCCAAACCGTTGAGGAGACTGTTGGACTCTCTTGGGGGTTTGCAGCTGACAAAGAAGTTGGAGGTTGCTGATCTGTGCTCCTGTGGACATCTCTGGATCATCTTGCAAGCAGCCCTCTGGACAAGAGTGGACAGGAGAGTCCCAATTACCCTTGGGTGGACCAAGGGAAAGACTGGGAGCTCCAGCCATTCTCTGGATCACCTTGGACTCCTCATCTGGACTTCAGCCTCTACTTGCCAAAAGACTCTATATGTAAGATCTCTGCCTTTTCTGCTGGACTGGCCCTTAGGAGTTTAGGATAAGATATGATAGGATTATTAGTCAGGAGTTTTAAACTAAGGGATTAAGTTGTAAGACCTCCTTCTCCCCCTTCCTCCTTTCCCATACCACTCCTCTTGGTGGAATAAAAGCAAAATATTTAAATGTTAATCCCTATATGTTTTCCATCCTAAACCCCTCCAAATTAATATTGTTATTGCAAGTATAATGGATAGAGAGTGGATGTCAGAACTAGGAAGACTTGGGAGGAGGTCCCTTTGTGACAGAGACTGCCTCAGTGCCCCAAGTAGTTGGCCTAGTTACAAAGAAGAACAGATTTGCACTGGTAGCAGGAGTGCCCTCAACCACCGTTCTCTAGATGCTAAACTATATCCCGAAGTATACTTGTGAGGGCATGTTGACTTTAAAACACCACATGGGCATTTTCTGTTTGATTGTACTTTTCCTTAGTTTCTTAACCAAATGGTTCCCAGTTT